>NC_133328.1:620876053-621088367 GCF_042186555.1 Aquarana catesbeiana | reverse complement strand
GTATAACACTTTTATATGCTATTTTTTAAAGTGGATTGCTTTTTTAAAACCTTTCATTTTGGACAGGTTAGGTAAGAATTATCATTTCTTTCAGATTTTTATGTCTGTCTGTTACCCTATTCTGGAGATTTGCCCTTACTTCCTGTCCCTGTGGCAACCGTATAGGACAGTGATGGCGAACCTTGGCACCCCAGATGTTTTGGAACTAAATTTCCCATTATGCTCATGCACTCTGCAGTGTAGTTGAGAATCATGGGAAACGTAGTTCCAAAACATCTGCGGTGCCAAGGTTCGTCATCACCAGGATAGGAAATGGGAAGTGTCACTTGCACAGGAAAGCACAGGCAGAAAAAAAATTGACAGATTCTAAAGTTCCCTCATTTGACTAAAAATATTACTAAATATTACTAAAAAGTATTGTCACCATTGCAGAACTATTCAACTAACTCAATAACTGACAGGAAGTGAGGGCAGATCTTCCCGGTAGGGACACAGGTGGTTGTCGAAACTTGACCTTCCATTCAAAAAAGAAAAAGGTTTGGCTGAAAAGGCTTTAATGTGTGCCAAGAAATGATTATATTTAAATATTACATTTTTATTATTTAAATAAATGAAAAAAAAATATATATAAATATATGAAATACATAAATCTATTATTATTATTATTATACAGTTATTAAATTATTATCATTGTCATCATTATTATTATTATTTGAATTAAATAACATACATAATGTGAAATAAACAAAATACATAAAATTAATATTGTAACATTAATATAATAATAAATCCTTCAAATACTAAATCACTAGCAGCTTGAATGGATCCATGGATTCTACGTGTAGCACATTCCAACTTCTGACCCTTCCATTTACATTAAAAAAATTTTTTCTAAAACTCAATTGTCTTGTTTTGGTAATGTCATTCCCACTATACTGTAGCCTTACTTTTCCTTGTCAAAAGAAGTTTATTGAGTATACAATGTTATAAAGATACATAAAGTAAGTTTACAAAGATCTATAAAGTAAGCTCATTGTTTTACAGTAGGGTTTATATAGGTAAATATCATGAAATTTCAAATATTAAACATTGGGTTCACATAAACCTAAATTAAAGATATATATCATTTCCTTAGTTACTTTTGTAGGTATTTAAATGATTTATACCTACTATATATATTGTTTACAAGTAGAGTGTATATAGGTCAAATAAATTCTGATAATGAGCTTTAATCGTAAGGTGGAGAAAAGGAAAGAGAAAGAAGAAAAAGGGTTGAAAGGTAGAGGTATGGTCCACAAGGTTGTCCCGCTCGTCCGTTTATTATTCTTTTTAGTTCTCTTTGAAGCCTTAGAATGGGTGTCTCTGTAAGTCATTTAATCTGTTACCATGGCAATAGGACAGAGTCATTGAAGTTTGACAGGAACTGTTGTTTTATCCAAGGATGCCAAAGTTTTTCAAATTTTGGAATTTGATTTTGATCGATGGCTACCATCTTAGCGTGGGACATTGTATTATTCATTCTGTGAATTGTTTCTGCTAATACCAATGTAGGAGATTTCCATGCCTTGGCCACTGTTTGTTTTGCAGCCGTTATTAGTTGGATCATAAGTTTGAATTGAGAGAGTGTTAACCATTCCGGTTTTAGATTAAGTAAAGTTAAATATGGATCTGGTTGTATTATTTTTTTAAATATTTTAGATGCAATCACGAAGACTTCCTTCCAGAAGGTTTGGATTACTGGGCACGTCCACCATATGTGTAAATATGTGCCTATTTCTGGGCATCCTCGAAAACAAAGAGCTGAGGTATTAGGTGAATATTTTGCCACTCTAGCGGGTACAAGGTACCAACGAGTTAGGACTTTATAATTTGTCTCCAGTGCTAAGATGTTGGGTGAAGATGACTTAGATGTGAGCCATATGTTAGACCAGTCCGTGTCTTCTAAAGTTCGTCCCAGGTCCTCCTCCCACCTCTGAACGTAAGAGGGTCTATTAAGATTTGCTACTCCATATAATTGATTATAAAGTGATGAAATTGTACCTTTAGCAAATGGATCTTTTGTACAGATTGATTCAAAAATGGATAATTGGGATAATGCTGTATCCCCCTTTAGGAATGGTGTATAGAAATTTTTGATTTGGAGATATCTAAATATCTCAGAGTTTGGTAGATCATATTTTTCTCTAAGCGATGGGAATGAAAGGAATGATTTAGATGCTATGAAGTCATTTAGTGTCTGAATGCCTGATGTTGTCCAAGCTTTAAAAGAATTTGGGTAGATCCATGCCGGATAAAAGGCCGGATTTCTGATAAAAGAAAGGAGAGGATTGTGTGGAGATTGTAACTGATATTTGGTTTTTAGTTTATCCCAGAGAGATAAGAAGTGTTTAGTTATGGGATTATGAATTTTAAAGCGGTCTTTAGGATCAAGCCATAATAAATTTGATATTAATAGAGGGTCATTTTCTGAAGCCTCTATAAATACCCATAATGGGATTTCCTGTTTTGCATGGTATTTGGACAGACTGGCCAAATGTGCTGCTCTGTAGTAGTTAGTAAAATTAGGGTATCCCAGGCCTCCTTTATTTTTGGGAAGATGTAGTGTGTGTATAGGTATACGTGGTTTAGAAGAGCCCCATATAAACGAAGTTGCTCTTTTTTGTACTATTCTCAAAAAATAGGAAGGAATTGGAATAGGGAGGACTCTGAATAGATAAAGCAATTTGGGTAGAATAGTCATTTTGATTGCATTAATCTTCCCTATCCAGGATAAAGGAAGTTGCGACCATTGTTTTATTAGATTTGTGATCTGTCTTAATACAGGAGGATAATTGGTTGAGAATAAGTCAGAATGAGATGCTGTTAAATGAATTCCAAGATATGGGATTGATTTTTCTGCCCATGTGAATGGGAGTGCAGCCCTAGCCGGGATCAATTCCATGTTTGTGAGTGAAATATTAAGCACTAGGCATTTCTTAGGATTAATCATAAGGCCGGATAGGGCTGCAAATCCATCAAGAGCTGGTATTAAGTTAGGACCAGAGACCTGTGGTGATGATAGAAAAAGTAATATATCGTCTGCAAATATACATAATTTGTGTGTAATACCTCCTACTTCAATGCCAGTTATAGTTTGGTTTGTTCTGATGTATTGGGCCATGGGTTCGAGTATAAGGGCAAATAATAAGGGAGATAATGGGCAACCCTGTCGGGTACCTCTTTCGATATTAAAGGCTTCAGATTTGTATCCAGCATATTTTATATAGGCTTTGGGTTTATTATATAATGCTTTGATCCATGTTAAAAAGTGGGGTCCAAAACCCCATTTTTGTAATGAATATTGCATATATTGCCAGGATACTGTGTCAAATGCCCTCTTAATATCGAGAGATAGAAAACATAAAGGGATTTTCCGTTTTTTAGCAATATGTGCCAATAACACTGCCCTGCGTATATTATCGCCTGCCTGTCTATTTGGCATGAAGCCTACTTGATCTCTATGTATTAATTTTCCTATAATGCTATTGAGGCGTTTTGCTATTATTTTTGCTAATAATTTAATATCGAGGTTTAACAGAGAGATAGGCCGATAATTCACACAGGAAGTATCATCAGAAAGGGGTTTTGGGATCATACAAACAATTGCCATTAGTGTTTCTTGCCGAAAAGAATGTCCATCTAGGAGTTTGTTAAAAGTTTCAGTGAGAATGGGAGAGAGTATTTCTGAGAATGTTTTATAGTATAAAGCCGAGTAGCCGTCTGGGCCTGGTCTTTTGTTAAGTTTTAGCTCTTTTATGGCATTAGCAACTTCATCTATAGTTATAGGCTCATCCAAACTGCTTTTTTGATTCTGAGATAACTCAGGTAAGGTTATTTTTGAGAAGAAGGATTCAGCCTCTGTAGGATTAAATTCATTGTTTGTCTTGTATAAAGTTGCGAGATGTGAGTGAAATTTATGGACTATTTTAACTGGATTACAAGTGTAAACATTTTTTGATAATTTCAAACGTATTGGTTTGAAAGATTTGTTAGTTGAATTTAATGCCCGAGCCAAATATGTACCTGGTTTGTTTGTATTCATGTAGAAATTGTGTTTGGAGTGTTTGAGGGATTTATCAACTGACTCAGTGAGAAATAGATCGTATTCCAATCTAGATTTTTCCAGATGAGATTTTGTACTCTGAGATGGATTATCTTGAAATGATATGTAGGCTGCATTAAAATTGAGTTCTAGTTTTTTTGCTAGATATTTGCGTTCCCGTTTAAATAGTGCCATTTGTCTTTGTATTGTACCACGCAAGACAGGCTTATGAGCTTCCCACAGTGTTATTGGGGAGATGTCTGTTGTATTATTAATTGATATGTATTCCTTTGTAAGCTTGTTCAATGGCCATCTGATGTAGTGGGTGTTTGAGCATTATGTCCGGTAAGTACCACGTTGGGTCATGCGCTTTTGGTATGGCTGAGGCTATAGTAGTGTATACTGCATTATGGTCAGACCACGGAATCGGAATTATATCTGATGCAATAATTTCTGGTATCATTCCTATTGCTAGAAAAATATGATCTATTCTGGTGAAGGTTTGATGAGGGTGCGAGAAATAAGTGAATTTCTTTTTCATTGGGTTACTTTCTCTCCATGAATCTACCAGATTGTATTTGGAAAGAAGTTGAGAAAAAGGTAATCTAGAGGTTATTTTGGATGGTGTAAAAGGTGATTTATCTAGAAATGGGAGGAGGACCTGGTTCGAATCCCCACACATTATCACTGTTCCTATTTTGTGTGTATTAATCACTTGTAATATATGTGAGAGGAATGGTGTAGGTTGTTTGTTAGGAGCGTAGTAGGAAATCACCGTGATTGCTGTATCCATTATATAACCCATGAGTATCAGGTATCTACCTTCTGGGTCTTTAATTTCTGATGATAAGGTGAATGGTGTGGATCGGTGAAATGCAATTAGAGTTCCCCTTTGCTTGGTACAGGCAGAAGCCGTGTAAATTTGTTGATAAAAAGGAGAAATATATTTTGGAGTAGAATCTTTGGTGAAGTGTGTTTCTTGGAGGCATACTATGTGAGCCTTCTTGTTATGGAAAGTACGGAAGGCTTTGGTCCTTTTTTGAGGGACATTTATTCCCTGAACATTCAGGGAAAGTATATTCAGTGATGCCATGGCAATAGATTAAATAGTTTTGACTTACTTTTTGTTATGCAGAGCTGACTGCGCAGATCAACCTGTGTGGACTGAAGAGATGAATAGATAGAAAAGAAACCAGTGAATTCTGGAGTAAAGAGTAAACAAAAAACATATGAGATTAGATGATACATTGTATAAATTATTTTTTGCAAGTAATCACAATTTACCCGTGAAAGAGAATAAATATCTCTCTCAGGGGAATAAGTGCCTTCGTCACACTCCCACATAATATGGTTGGGAGAATGAGGAGGGCTAATGGGGGTACACGGATCTTCCGCTTACAGGAGAGAAGTGCTATGTCAAAAGACATCAAAATGATGTTTCATTAATTGGAGTGCAGAATATAGTTTTTGTTGAAATTATTTATTCCAGGGTGGTTGTATATGGTTAATCTTGCCCTAGGCTAAATAATTCAGTTAGAAAGGTACTGTTAATAACTTTGGTATTGATGAAGATAGTTTGAATTATTTTGGGATTTTAACCCTTTTAGAGTAAACAATTACATATTTTATTCATATGTAACTGTTTAGATATGTTAACTCATAAAATTGAGGTTGTATTGCTTCAGATTAGAATAAACAAAAACATAATTCTAGGAAATAGTTAGGTAATAATATATTTGTTTTAAGAAAAGAAAGAAAAAGCTTCCATTACTTCTGGATTATTGAACATATTTGTCCTAAAAAGTAATAAATCTATTGTTATTACCTGATAATATATAACTGAACAAGAATTTCCTTATTTCACTTATATATTCTAAGGCTATATGAATCAGAAGTAATAAGAAATATAACTGGAATGTAACATGATCCCACACAGTGTGTGACTATCAGAATGCAGTTACATTCAGTTATAAATATAGGTTTTTTATAGAGAACCATCTCTTAGTATAATAAATGAAGAGATATCAGGAATTAGGATGTCAGTCCATTGAATCTTCTTGGTCCATGGATGATGTGGCATAACGGCCTCTTTTGTGAGAATGATGATTCCCATTTTGTTCTGAAATTTTATGGGTGCTGCCTGAAGGTGAAGATGATGCCATTCTTCTGCGTGTGGGAGTGTTGCTGCTTGTGGGTTCTGTCAGATTTAATTTTAAAAGGGTTTGTTGTAGTTCATCTGCTGATCTGCTTCTGTAAATTGTACCTTGGTAGTTAAATCTGACTGAAAAGGGGAAGCCCCATTGATACATAATGTTGTGGCGTTGCAG
This sequence comes from Aquarana catesbeiana, assembly GCF_042186555.1. NCBI lineage: Eukaryota > Metazoa > Chordata > Amphibia > Anura > Ranidae > Aquarana > Aquarana catesbeiana. The sequence goes on along the minus strand of NC_133328.1, from coordinate 621,081,959 downwards.
TTCCATTAGTTGGGGTTTCATGGATCGTCTTTTAGTAATAGTAAGTTGGGATAGGTCAGCAAAAATTTGATAATTGTGTCCTTGAAAATTAAGTTCCTTTTTTTCTCTTGCAGCAATTAGTATTTGTTCTTTCGTTCTGTAATAATGAAATTTTGTGATTATATCACGTGGGGGTCCATCTTTCTTTTTGGCTGTGAGGGCTCTGTGTACTCTGTCCAGTTCTAAACGTTCAATAGGGATATCTGGCTTTAGTTCTTGTAATAGAGCAGTAATAGTAGATTGCAGGTCTGTCACAGTTTCAGGTATTCCCCTTATGCGCAAGTTTGAACGTCTGGCTCTATTTTCGTAATCTTCGAGCTTAGTTTGAAATATTAAATTCTCTTTTTTTAATTGTTCCAATTCTGTTATATTTTCTTGGGTTGTAATTTCAATTTCATCCATTTTTATTTCTAAGGCTGCGGTGCGGTTTCCCAGCTCTCTTATTTCTTTGGTTAGGCTGTTTGTTATTTGGTCTGAGGTTTGTTTTAAAGCCTTATGAATAGGGATGAGCCGAACACCCCCCTGTTCGGTTCGCACCAGAACATGCGAACAGGAAAAAAGTTCGTTCGAACATGCGAACACCGTTAAAGTCTATGGGACACGAACATGAATAATCAAAAGTGCTAATTTTCAAGGCTTATATGCAAGTTATTGTCATAAAAAGTGTTTGGGGACCTGGGTCCTGCCCCAGGGGACATGGATCAATGCAAAAAAAAGTTTTAAAAACGGCCGTTTTTTCAGGAGCAGTGATTTTAATAATGCTTAAAGTCAAACAATAAAAGTGTAATATCCCTTTAAATTTCGTACCTGGGGGTTGTCTATAGTGTGCCTGTAAAGGGGCGCATGTTTCCTGTGTTTAGAACAGTCTGACAGCAAAATGACATTTTGAAGGAAAAAACTCATTTAAAACTACCCGCGGCTATTGCATTGCCGACAATACACATAGAAGTTCATTGATAAAAACGGCATGGGAATTCCCCAAAGGGGAACCCCGAACCAAAATTAAAAAAAAAAAATGACGTGGGGGTCCCCCTAAATTCCATACCAGGCCCTTCAGGTCTGGTATGGATATTAAGGGGAACCCCGGCCAAAATTTTAAAAAAAAAATGACGTGGGGTTCCCCCTAAATTCCATACCAGACCCTTCAGGTCTGGTATGGATTTTAAGGGGAACCCCGCGCCAAAAAAAAAAAACGGCGTGGGGTCCCCCCAAAAATCCATACCAGACCCTTATCCGAGCACGCAACCTGGCAGGCCGCAGGAAAAGAGGGGGGGACAAGAGTGCGGCCCCCCCTCCCTCCTGAACCGTACCAGGCCACATGCCCTCAACATTGGGAGGGTGCTTTGGGGTAGCCCCCCAAAACACCTTGTCCCCATGTTGATGAGGACAAGGGCCTCATCCCCACAACCCTGGCCGGTGGTTGTGGGGGTCTGCGGGCGGGGGGCTTATCGGAATCTGGAAGCCCCCTTTAACAAGGTGACCCCCAGATCCCGGCCCCCCCCTGTGTGAAATGGTAAGGGGGTACATAAGTACCCCTACCATTTCACAAAAAAAGTGTCAAAAATGTTAAAAATGACAAGAGACAGTTTTTGACAATTCCTTTATTTAAATGCTTCTTCTTTCTTCTATCTTGCTTCATCTTCTGGTTCTTCTGGCTCTTCTGGTTCTTCTGGTTCTTCCTCCGGCGTTCTCGTCCAGCATCTCCTCCGCGGCGTCTTCTGTCTTCTTCTCCTCGGGCCGCTCCGCACCCATGGCATGGGGGGGAGGCTCCCGCTCTTCTCTTCTTCTCTTCTTCTTTTCTTCTTTTCTTCTTTTCTTCTCTTCTTCTCTTCTTCTTCATTTTCTTCTCCGGGCCGCTCCGCAATCCATGCTGACATGGAGGGAGGCTCCCGCTGTGTGACGGCGCTCCTCGTCTGACAGTTCTTAAATAACGGGGGGGGGCGGGGCCACCCGGTGACCCCGCCCCCCTCTGACGCACGGTGACTTGACGGGACTTCCCTGTGGCATTCCCCGTGACGTCACAGGGAAGTCCCGTCAAGTCACCGTGCGTCAGAGGGGGGCGGGGTCACCGGGTGGCCCCGCCCCCCCGTTATTTAAGAACTGTCAGACGAGGAGCGCCGTCACACAGCGGGAGCCTCCCTCCATGTCAGCATGGATTGCGGAGCGGCCCGGAGAAGAAAATGAAGAAGAAGAGAAGAAGAGAAGAAAAGAAGAAAAGAAGAAGAGAAGAAGAGAAGAGCGGGAGCCTCCCCCCCATGCCATGGGTGCGGAGCGGCCCGAGGAGAAGAAGACAGAAGACGCCGCGGAGGAGATGCTGGACGAGAACGCCGGAGGAAGAACCAGAAGAACCAGAAGAGCCAGAAGAACCAGAAGATGAAGCAAGATAGAAGAAAGAAGAAGCATTTAAATAAAGGAATTGTCAAAAACTGTCTCTTGTCATTTTTAACATTTTTGACACTTTTTTCGTGAAATGGTAGGGGTACTTATGTACCCCCTTACCATTTCACACAGGGGGGGGGCCGGGATCTGGGGGTCACCTTGTTAAAGGGGGCTTCCAGGTTCCGATAAGCCCCCCGCCCGCAGACCCCCACAACCACCGGCCAGGGTTGTGGGGATGAGGCCCTTGTCCTCATCAACATGGGGACAAGGTGTTTTGGGGGGCTACCCCAAAGCACCCTCCCAATGTTGAGGGCATGTGGCCTGGTACGGTTCAGGAGGGAGGGGGGGCCGCACTCTCGTCCCCCCCTCTTTTCCTGCGGCCTGCCAGGTTGCGTGCTCGGATAAGGGTCTGGTATGGATTTTTGGGGGGACCCCACGCCGTTTTTTTTTTTTTTTTTTGGCGTGGGGTTCCCCTTAAAATCCATACCAGACCTGAAGGGTCTGGTATGGAATTTAGGGGGAACCCCACGTCATTTTTTTTTTTTTAATTTTGGCCGGGGTTCCCCTTAATATCCATACCAGACCTGAAGGGCCTGGTATGGAATTTAGGGGGACCCCCACGTCATTTTTTTTTTTTAATTTTGGTTCGGGGTTCCCCTGTGGGGAATTCCCATGCCGTTTTTATCAATGAACTTCTATGTGTATTGTCGGCAATGCAATAGCCGCGGGTAGTTTTAAATGAGTTTTTTCCTTCAAAATGTCATTTTGCTGTCAGACTGTTCTAAACACAGGAAACATGCGCCCCTTTACAGGCACACTATAGACACCCCCCAGGTATGAAATTTAAAGGGATATTACACTTTTATTGATTGACTTTAAGTATTATTAAAATCACTGCTCCTGAAAAAACGGCCGTTTTTAAAACTTTTTTTTGCATTGATCCATGTCCCCTGGGGCAGGACCCAGGTCCCCAAACACTTTTTATGACAATAACTTGCATATTAGCCTTTAAAATTAGCACTTTTGATTTCTCCCATAGACTTTTAAAGGGTGTTCCGCGGCATTCGAATTTGCCGCGAACACCCCAAATTGTTCGCTGTTCGGTGAACTTGCGAACAGCCAATGTTCGAGTCGAACATGAGTTCGACTCGAACTCGAAGCTCATCCCTACTTATGAAGCATCTTTTCAAATTGTAATGATATTACTGGGAATACTGAGGAGGCTTGTGGAGAAGTTTGTGAGAGGATTTGTTCTGTATCTGACTCAAATGGAGAGTCTTGCTGTGACATTTTCTGTCTGTGAGAGCGCCCTGATGCTGTATCTTGTGAGGTGACTGGAGCTGCTTCAGCTGCAGTGAGTGCCTGTGAGCTCTTTGTGAGGTGATTTTTATTTCTGCCACGGTTTCCGCCCAGTACCATATTTCCTGCCCAAACTTTCACAGTTTGTTCCCTGGGGCAAAAAGGTTCAAATGGATACCTTTTGAGCCTGCAGGCTCCGCTTTGTCCTTCTCTTCTCTCCTCAGCGGTGTGGAGCTCTAACAATGCATGTCTGCTCCGCTAGGCTCCGCCTCCTGCCCCGTAGCCTTACTTTTCAATCATTATCTAACTGTCTACCCACTAATGGTTCAATGTATTGAGAGACCAGTTGTATCTCTTTGCCCACCACAATTTCAGACCTCCAGATGATCAAAAGTCTCTGAAACCACATCTGGCCCCAGCAAACATTTCATCATTAACCTGTTTTAATTTTTTAAAACATAACAACTTAGTCTTTTCTTGTCCTTAGCTGCAAGGTTTAGGGAGTGAATTGGTGTCATATGATCCGCTGTTTAGCTTGTCTTAGCCTACAGGTATATATAATAGTGTTCATCGTGTATACACTGGAAAGCATCCAAGTGATCTGGCATATAAAATTCCTGCAAAGGCTTGCCACAGGGCTTCTCTTCCAGTTACTCTTGGAGTAACATTTAAAGGATCAGTCTACAGAAAGGGATATTTCTATTATAAATGGACACCAGTGGCCTGATTCATTTACCAACATATTTTTTCTCAGGGTCTCCTGTAAAGAGATGTCTTTTACTGAAGCTGCCAGTCTATCGCCTTTATCAGTCCTTTTACAACCCTTGAAAAAAAGGGATGTAAAGAGATAATTATACCTACAGTTCATGGTACATGATCAATAAATTGGAGAATGATTGATATATACAGTATCTCACAAAAGTGAGTACACCCCTCACATTTTTGTAAATATTTTATTATATCTTTTCATGCGACAACACTGAAGAAATGACACTTTGCTACAATGTAAAGTAGTAAGTGTACAGCTTGAATAACAGTATAAATTTGCTGTCCCCTCATAATAACTCAATACACAGCCATCAATGTAGAAACCGCTGGCAACAAAAGTGAGTACACCCCTAAGTGAAAATGTCCAAATTGGGCCCAATTAGCTATTTCCCTCCCCAGTGTCATGTGACTCGTTAGTGTTACAAGGTCTCAGGTGTGAATGGGGAGCAGGTGTGTTACATTTGTTGCTATCGCTCTCACTTTCTCATTGTCAGGAACCATGAATCAGATTGAGAAGAAGAGCACTAAAAATCACACTATTTAATAAAATGGTAAAATGGTATAAACAGAGCAAACACAGTCAAAACATAGCCAGAGTTCGGTAACCAGGATGGGTTGTCAGAACAAGCAAAGTCAGGTACCAGAAGGGAAGTCAGCCAAGCAAAAGCCTTTCACAGGAAAACACAGCAGATCGAGTCCAGGTATGTTGACCAAGGAAAAGGCACAGAAGATCTGATCTATGCAGTTTAAATAGCTGCCAGACCTAGCTGATGAGCAGAAAATGAAAACCAGGTGAGTCACTGTGGAATGAAGAGTGCTGGCAATTAACCAACAGCTGAGTACAGAGCCCTGAGAAGGAAGGGCTGAGCCCAGGCCTGACAGTACCCCCTCCTCAACTACCCCTCCCCCTCGGAGGACCACCAGGTTTGAGAGGTAAATGTCTATGGAAGGCACGAAGGAGGACAGGAGCATGTATGTCCGAGGATGATACCTAAGACCCTTTCCAATGAACCAGGTACTGTATGCACCCACGGAACCTATGGGAATCGATGATAGCTTGTATCTCATACTCCACATGGTTCTCAACCAGAACTGGGTGAAGACATGGTACCGAGGTGGTGAAACGGTTGCATACCAAAGGTTTTAATAAGGAGACATGAAATACATTTGAAATACACATATTAGAAGGAAGGTCTAAAGTGTAAGCTACTGGGTTGATCCTACGGAGAATACGGAAAGGCCCATTAAACCAAGGTGCCAGTTTTAATGAGGGAACACGGAGTCAGAGGTTGTGAGATGACAGCCAGACCCTGTCCCCAACTTGATAGGAAGGCACAGGTAGGCGTCTGCAGTCAGTATGGAGTCTGTACCTATCATTGGCATGTCGCAAGGACTCTTGTACCTGTACCTAAGTGGAACGAAGACGAATCTGGAAGCAGTATTGGTGGAACTATTGTGAGCAAACTCCGCCCAAGGTAAGAGGTCTGACCAGTTGTTATAGTGGTCAGAAATGTAGCAATGTAAAAATTGCTCCATGGACTGGTTGGCTCGTTCTGCTGCCCCATTGGACTGCAGGTGATACACAGAGGAGAAGGAAAGCTGAATTTCCAACTGTGCACAAAAGGCTCGCCAAAAAAACTGGCTACCCCTGTCCGAGATGATAACCTTGGGTGGCCCATGTAAGATCTCCCGAGCAAAAATGGGAGCCAGTACTTTGGATGTGGACAACTTCTTAAGTGGAATACAATGAGACATTTTCGAGAACCGGTCAACCACCATAAGGATAATTGTGTTGCCCTGAGAGTTGGGTAACATCACAACGAAATCCATAGACAGGTGGGTCCAAGGCCTCTCTCCATTGGGTATGGGTTATAGGAGGCCCACTGGAAGGTGTTGTGGGCTCTTACTCTGAGCACACATGGAATAAGCAGCTACGAAGGTGGCTAAATCAGCTCGTAGACTAGGCCCACCAGAATTGTTGGGAAATGGCCCAAATGAGTTGATTTTTCCCTGGGTGGCCAGCAGCCTTGGGAGAATGGCAAGTCTGGAGCACAGCAGTGCTCTCAGGGTCAAAGCAGCAGTCGCAAGGTTTCTCAGGAGGAGAATGGATCTGAGTGGTAACAATTCTGTCACCCAAGGGTGAAGTGATACTGGCACGAAGCATAGCCAAAATACGATTGGGAGGAATCATAGGAACAGGAACCAACTCAGTCTTGGAAAGTGGAGGAAAACTGTCGCGACAATGCATCAGCCATTACTTTCTTAGTACCAGGTAAGAATGTATCTATGTAATTGAAGCTTGACAAGAAAAGAGCCCATTGCGCCCTTCTGGGAGAGAGGCATTTAGCCTCAGGCAAGAATGTGAGATTCTTAAGGTCAGTCAGAATAAGAACTGACACAGTGGTACTGGCACAGTGGTACCTTCGAGGAGATGCCTCCATTCTTTAAGGGCTAAAATGATCGCTAACAACTCTCGGTCCCCAATCTCATAATTGCATTCCGCAGGAGACAATTTCTTGGAAAAGTAGCCACAAGGATGCATAGCGCTCTCAGAGGTAGGATGTTGAGACAGCAGGGCACCAACTCCAGTCTCAGATGCATCAACCTCAAGAATGAAAGGTACCATAGGATCAGGATGTACCAACACAGGCGCAGAAACAAAGGCAGCCTTGAGACTCTCAAAGGCATTAATGTAATCTGGAGACCAATTCTGTGGGTTACCGTCCTTTCTGGTCATATCAGTTAGGGGTTTGATCAGAGATGAGAAGTTACGAATAAACTTCCGACAATAGTTGGCAAAGCCAAGAAAACATTGCAATGGATGTAAACTCATGGGTCGGGCCACTGTAGAACTGCCAAAAGTTTCTCTAGGTCCATAAAAAAAACAGCAGTTGAAATGACATAACCCAGGAATTTAACCTGTTCATGATGAAACTAGCACTTCTTCTATTTACGATACAGGTTATCTCTCAGTCTCTGAAGCACATGACAGACATCTGTGTGGTGGCTCTCTAGGGAATTGGAAAATATGAAGATATCGTCAAGATAAACCACCACACATAGCTGCAACAAATCTCAGAGGACATAGTTGATAAATTCCTGGAAAACTGCCAGAGCGTTGCAAAGACCAAACGGCATTACAAGGTATTCATAATTGTATGTCCCTCTCAAATCAAGTTTTGTGAAAACCGTTGCTCCCTTGAGGCGCTCAAAACACTCTGTAATCAATGGAATTGTATAAGCATTCTTAATCGTGAAGCGATTGAGACCCTGCAAAGCTCGGAGAAAAACGTACAGGAGACTTCTGCAAGCCCTACTTAAAGGAAGGTCTCTCTTGGAGTCTGGAGCCAATGAGAAAGGCAAACATGATCAACCTGTCCAGCTCAGTGGGTGTGTCTCTGGCTGCTATCTCATCTTTGATGGTATTTGAGAGACCATGAGAAAAAGCAGCCACGAGGGCCTCATTTTTCCAAGCAACCACTGCTGCCAGAGTATGAAATTCAATGGCGTAATTGGCAACAGTTCTCGTACTCTGTTTGATGGACGTGAGGCTCTTAGCAGCAGAAGTGGAGAGTACAGGAATGTCAAATACCCTTTCAAAGGAAGCCACAAACTCATTGTAACTCAGGAGGACAGGGTTTTGCATCTCCCATAGAGGATTTGCCCAGGCCAAGGCTCTCTCAGAAAGCAAAGAAATCACAAAGCCTACTTTGCTTCTAACTGTGGGAAACGCCTGGTACAAAGGTACCAAACAAAAGTAATGGAAAGCATGGACAGGGGATGTAAAGCAGGGAGGGGAGAAAGATGGGAAAGAGAGCATACATTGGAAGAGGGGTAGGGAAGCACAGAGCGGCATAGATCAAGACTCCTTGCAAGAGGTTACAAATGCTGTTGTATATAGGTATTCCATGGTTCCCAGACCATATCATATTTTTCTGTTGTGGACTGGAGGATACTGAGGAACATTTTTTCCTGAACCATTTTCCAGGGTATTTTACATTTAGCTGCTGCAAAGGACAAAGAAGGCTGTTTCCAGGCTCGGGCTACCATAATCTTGGCACCCAGCAGTATAAAATTAATATGTTTCCTGAGGGACCCGGGACATCTGATCAGTCTACTATTCAATAAAGCGATCTTGGGTGTTTTTGGCACAGACATACCCGTTACTTTATGCAGCAAACCACAGATCTTGTTCCAAAAGCCCCAAATGCGAGGACATTCCCACCATGTGTGGAAGACGTATCCCATGAGCCCACATCCTCTAAAACATAGGAGGGATGTGCCTGGGAACACCTTGGCCAGGTGGGAGGGTACACGATACCAACGTGAACATTTTTGACACTTGCCTCTATGATGGAGAAATTTACTATATTCTTAAAGGACTTCTGGAATTGTGAGAACCTAGTGTCCGCCTCCCAACCAACCTGGACATCCTATTCCCAGCTCAATGTGTAAGAAGATTTGTCAGGGTTCTCCGCCAGTGAGATATAGATCATTGATATTCCTCCCCTCTGATCCATGATCCCAGAGCACCACTTTTCATATGTAGTAATTCTCGTGGTTCGGGTCTCGAGGCCCATAGAGAGAAAATAAAATGCAGAATTTGGTGGAGCCAGAATCTTTCAGAAGGGGCATGTCCAGTTTACTAATGCAATGGCTTGCTGAGGAAGCCAGATCATTTAAATCAACATCAATGCTTTAAGAAAGCAAACATAACCTTACAGATACAGCACTATTTTTCCACTTCTCTTGTATTGCTTTTCAGCATAGGTAGGAGATGAATTCAACAATGTTCACTGCTTAAAGAACCCCTAGCAACCTTAGGAGGAACCCTGAGGTTCCACAGAATCTTGATTGAGAAATTCTAGTCTAAATCAAGAGGTATTTCGGTCTTCCTGTAAGATTCTACATAATGTAAACTAAAACAAAAAAATAAAACTGGAAGACCTTACGGGCTAACCGTAAAGAATCAAAACACTTTCAAGACCCTCTGCCTCACCCACAAATGTATACAAGGACATGCCCCTCAATACCTATGCAAGAAAATAAAAAGCTACACACCCAATCGCAGTCTTCGATCTTCTAACCAAAACCTCCTCCTTATTCCAAAAACCCGCTACAAAACAAAGGGAGAACGAAGATTCGCAGTCCAAGGACCGCGGCTCTGGAACGCTCTACCTACTCACATTCACATGGAAGAAAACCATCAGGCCTTCAGAAAAAAACTCAAGACCTACCTCTTCTAAGAAGCTGGACAACACAGGATGGACCTAGTGCCTTGAGGCAATTCAGTTCGCATTTGCAGCGCTATACAAATCATTCATTCATTCATTCATTCACCTTTTTGTAATGGCCAGAAAAGCTGCATAGATATTCACAACAACATTCACAAGAGATAGAAAAAAAAAAACCTTTGATGGAGCCATGCAGACACGTCTACTCAAGCTCATAAGCTCACTTTTGAATGTTTTGTCCTTTAACCACTTCAGCCCCGCAAGGTTTGGCTGCTCAATGACCAAGCTATTTTTTGCGATACGGCACTGCGCAAATTTAACTGACAATTGCGCGGTCGTGCGACGTTGTACCCAAACAAAATTGATGTCCTTTTTTTCCCACAAATAGAGCTTTCTTTTGGTGGTATTTGATCAGCTCTGTGGTTTTTATTTTTTGTGCTATAAACAAAAGAAGAGTGACAATTTTGAAAAAAACACAATATCTTTTACTTTTTGCTATAATAAATATCCCAAATAAAAAAAAAAAACAAAAACTATTTTTTTCATAGGACTATATGTATTCTTCTACATATTTTTGGTAAAAAAAAATCACAATAAGTGTATATTGATTGGTTTGTGCAAAAGTTATACCATTTACAAAATAGGGGATAGATTTATGGGATTTTTATTATTTTTTTTTTTTACTAGTAATGGCAGTGATCAGCGAATTTTATTGGGACTGTGACATTGCGGCGGGCACATCGGACACTTTTTACACATTTTTGGGACCAGTGACGATTATACAGTGATCAGTGCATTAAAAATTCACTGATTACTGTATAAATGTCACTGGCAGGGAAGGGGTTAACACTAGGGGCAATCAAGGGGTTAAATGTGTTCACTAGTGTGTGTTCTAACTGTGGGGGGGATGGGACTGACTAGGAGGAGATACTTATACTTAGTATGAACACACAATCTCTCTCCTCTCCCCTGTGAGAACCGGGATCTGTGTGTTACACACACAGATCCCGGTTCTCGCTCTCTCATGAGCGATCGCGGGTGCCCGATGGTCATCGAGCCCGCCGGGCACTCGCATCGGCTCCGGCGGCAATCGACAGGCGTGCACAAGCGCCCCCTAGTGGTCAAAAGGCAAGATGATGTAAGGTAACGTCTTTTCCCCGAGGGAAGCCAAACTGCCACAGTGCAACTGCGACAGCTGGTCAGGAAGGGGTTAAAGCAACCTTTGCAAAGATCCTGAAAAAGGTTCCCTTAACGAGCTCCTATACTCACTTCTGCTTGATTCCAACCTGCAACCACTTGTTACCGACCTTTAGCTTGTTTACTGACTATATTTCTGCTTGATCCCTTTCTGTTATATTTGCTACTGGACTCCAGCTTGCTCACCTTCTGGTGGGGAGATCCTGAGGTCTGTGACCTGGTACTAGCACATAGCAAAATCTATCTCTACCATCAGGAGCTCTGGTGTATACTGGTTAGTACTTAGACCTTGCACATTGGGTGAGCTCACATCATCCACCAGGGTGACCTGTTTGTATACCTGTCCTGCTGGGAGCCTCTCTTCTGCTATAGCTATGGGACTCCGAGCTTGACTCCAGACCGTTACAATTGTAGCGCTACTTGTTGGAGAAAATTTTCAGATTTTTGGTCTATTCTGGTGAAATTAACACAACAAATTGGACAGGTGTCAGAACCCATGAAATCAGACCGAGACAGAAGTACAGTTAAATCACACTTGTTTAATAATAAAAGTAAAAAGAACAAACGTAGTCAAAACATAGCCAAAGTTCAGTAACCGGAACGGATAGTCAGCCAAGCAAGAAGTCAGGGATTGATGTAGTGAAACAGCAAGCAGGATCTGGAGCCAGAAATCTTTAAACAGGAACACAGGAGATCGTCTCTGATGTTGACCAAGGCGAAGGCAGAGATCCTCTGGACTGGACAGCTTAAATAGGCACTGACGAGCAAGATATGATCAACAGCTGAGTAACTGTGGAGAGTAGGGATGAGCTTCGTGTTCGAGTCGAACCCATGTTCGACTCGAACATCAGCTGTTCGATCGTTCGCCGAATTGCGAACGTTATGGGCCGTTCGCGCTAAATTCGTGTGGCGCGTCACGGCCCATAATTCACTGCGGCATCGCAGTGCATTGCTGGCTGATGATTGGCCAAGCATGCACTATGACCCGCATGCTTGGCCAATCACAGCGCCGTCAGTAGAGAGAGCTGTAATTGGCCAAAGCCAGGGTGGCTTTGGCCAATTATGGCTCAGGGGATTTAGTACACACCCCACACTATATAAGGCCGCCTGCACGGCGGCCCTGTGTAGTGTGTGTTCCGGTGTGCTGAGAGATAGAGAGAGAGAGAGACAGTGTCATTTGATTTGAGTTAGATAGATTAGGCAGAACAGTCAGTCAGTTAGCTGCACTTACAGTGTATTGTGTATATATATATGCATCCCAGGTGTTGCATATATATATATATACACTGTATTCAGTTTAGCTAGATCCGTTCCTGTTATCTTCTATCTAGACTATTTACATTTAATGCAGTGCGTCCTGCTCACAGTGTTCAGCTAGATCCGTTCTTGCTATTTACATTTAGTGCAGTGCGTCCTGCTCACAGTGTTCAGCTAGAGCCGTTCCTGCTATTTACATTTAGTGCAGTGCGTCCTGCTCACAGTGTTCAGCTAGATCCGTTCCTGTTATCTTCTAGACTATTTACATTTAGTGCAGTGCGTCCTGCTCACAGTGTTCAGCTAGATCCGTTCCTGCTATTTACATTTAGTGCAGTGCGTCCTGCTCACAGTGTTCAGCTAGATCCGTTCCTGTTATCTTCTAGACTATTTACATTTAGTGCAGTGCGTCCTGCTCACAGTGTTCAGCTAGATCCGTTCCTGTTATCTTCTAGACTATTTACATTTAGTGCAGTGCGTCCTGCTCACAGTGTTCAGCTAGATCCGTTCCTGCTATTTACATTTAGTGCAGTGCGTCCTGCTCACAGTGTTCAGCTAGATCCGTTCCTGTTATCTTCTAGACTATTTACATTTAGTGCAGTGCGTCCTGCTCACAGTGTTCAGCTAGATCCGTTCCTGTTATCTTCTAGACTATTTACATTTAGTGCAGTGCGTCCTGCTCACAGTGTTCAGCTAGATCCGTTCCTGCAATTTACATTTAGTGCAGTGCGTCCTGCTCACAGTGTTCAGCTAGATCCGTTCCTGCTATTTACATTTAGTGCAGTGCGTCCTGCTCACAGTGTTCAGCTAGATCCGTTCCTGCTATTTACATTTAGTGCAGTGCGTCCTGCTCACAGTGTTCAGCTAGATCCGTTCCTGTTATCTTCTAGACTATTTACATTTAGTGCAGTGCGTCCTGCTCACAGTGTTCAGCTAGATCCGTTCCTGTTATCTTCTAGACTATTTACATTTAGTGCAGTGCGTCCTGCTCACAGTGTTCAGCTAGATCCGTTCCTGTTATCTTCTAGACTATTTACATTTAGTGCAGTGCGTCCTGCTCACAGTGTTCAGCTAGATCCGTTCCTGTTATCTTCTAGACTATTTACATTTAGTGCAGTGCGTCCTGCTCACAGCGTTCAGCTAGATCCGTTCCTGTTAAATTCCTACTGACAGGCAGGCTTGTCTGGTTACAGTATATAAAGCTACCTGAAGAAAATTACAGGTGTTCTATTTGATCCTATTAGTACCACGGTCAGGCAGCTAGACTATTTACATTTAGTACAGTGCGTCCTGCTCACAGTGTACAGCTAGATCCGTTCCTGTTATCTTCTAGACTATTTACATTTAGTGCAGTGCGTCCTGCTCACAGTGTACAGCTAGATCCGTTCCTGTTATCTTCCTACTGACAGGCAGGCTTGTCTGGTTACAGTATATAAAGCTACCTGAAGAAAATTACAGGTGTTCTATTTGATCCTATTAGTACCACGGTCAGGCAGCTAGACTATTTACATTTAGTACAGTGCGTCCTGCTCACAGTGTTCAGCTAGATCCGTTCCTGTTATCTTCCTACTGACAGGCAGGCTTGTCTGGTTACAGCAGCAGGGCTCGTTCCTGCGTTCCAACTAGAGTGTCTGTGAGGGGTTGCAGTGTTGTGGCACCAGCACCAGTGCCTAAGGCCCAATTTTTCTGCCCCTGTCTAACAGGGGCGTGTAATTACAATTTTTGAAGCAATAATTTGCAGCAGGGCTCGTTCCTGCGTTCCAACTAGAGTGTCTGTGAGGGGTTGCAGTGTTGTGGCACCAGCACCAGTGCCTAAGGCCTAATTTTTCAGCTCCTGTTCAACAGGGGCATGTAATTACAATTCTTGATCTAATATTTCACAGCAGGGCCCTGTGAGGGCTTACAGTGTTGTGGCCACAGCAACACCTAAGGCCCAAATTTCTGCTGAGTATATAGGGCAGGACCCTACTTTCAAACATCTAACTTACAAACGACTCCTACTTGCAAACGGAAGGAGACAACAGGAAGTGAGATGAAATCTACCCCTAGGAAGGGAAATTCTCTCCTGTAAGAGTTAATATGGGAAAACAATTTCTCCTTTCCACTGATGCTTTCCAATCCTTGTTCCACAAAAAAACCCAAATTTTCAAAAAACATTTTTCATTGGGACAAAAAAGTGAGGTGAAATCTTCTGAAGAGGAGGAAAGACAGCAAAACAAATGTCACAGGGGTGATAACCCTTCCCTATGTTTTCCAAAAAGCTTAGAAAAGATTTTTTGGCTGGAGCTAAACACGTTAAAAATGTTCAAAATTACAAACAGATTCTACTTAACAACAAACCTACAGTCCCTGTCTTGTTTGCACCGCCTGTATACTGCTGTTCAGAGTATATAGGGCCTGGTGGCCCCACACCTTTCCTTATTTTAATTTGGGTGCGGGGTTCCCCTTAATATCCATACAAGACCCAAAGGGCCTGGTAATGGACTGGGGGGTACCCATGCCGTTTGTCTCACTGATTTTCATCCATATTGCCATGACCCGACATGACATTAAACCCGCAAGCAGTTTTAAATGAGATTTTTTCCTTTAAAAATGACATTTGGTGCAGGGACTGTTCTAAACATGGGAAACACGCGTCACTTTACAGGCATACTATAGACACCCCCCAGGTACGATATTTAAAGGAATATTTCACTTTTTTTTTTTTACTTTAAGCATCATTAAAATCACTGCTCCCGAAAAAACGGCCGTTTTTAAAAGTTTTTTTTGCATTGATACATGTCCCCTGGGGTAGGACCCGGGTCCCCAAACCCTTTTTAGGACAATACCATGCAAATTAGCCTTTAAAATGAGCACTTTTGATTTCGAACGTTCGAGTCCCATAGACATCAATGGGGTTCTAACGTTCGTGCGAACTTTCGGTCCGTTCGCGGGTTCTGGTGCGAACCGAACCGGGGGGTGTTCGGCTCATCCCTAGTGGAGAGATAGGAGCTGGCAATTAGCCGACATTTGAGAGGAGGAAGGGCCGAGCCCAGCCCTGACAACAGGTCTGAGTGGGCCCTTAAAGAAACTCTCACTTTGCCCTAAATGTGGATGGGCTAGTAAATCATTCCAACCTTTGTTGAAATTCCTCTTAGTCATCACTCCCAAAAGTAGAAACATGTATTGAAATTTGAATTGTCCATAGCATGTGTGTCAGGTGCTTCGTGCAACACTAATCACTTTAATTAGTATTGCATTTGATCGTGTACAAAACAACATGCTGCCTTTAATGTATTCACACCCATGTGTGTCTGTTGTGTCAGGATTAGAACGCATTAGTTGTTTAAGGAATGGATTTTAGCTAGGAATACATTGCTTTAAAATAGCTCAATTGTTATTTTATAGATTTTGCTGATGTGTTCCTTCCAGAGGTCATGTTAAACTAGAAAATATTATTTCTTAAAGTCAAAGAAAAAGAAATGTAATATCAGCAGTAGCGTAGGAAAAAAATCCTCTTCTCCAGGATCCAGAGGTTTGAGCATGTGCAGAGTTATCAAAGACGCTAGAATATTGAACTGCTATATAGAATGAGATCTGTAAAACAAGTTCTATTAAACAAATGGTGGACTTCACAATGGTTGAAGACCCAATTTAACAGTGAAAGTCACTCACTGATAAAGGCAAGAATATTTTGATAACTTCCTTATATATGACACATCTGATTTTTTTCAATTTTTTTAAATTATCTGTCAAAATTAAAATTTTGGACAATCATCTAAAAAAGTGTATCCTGTATATTGCAAATTCATCAGGTATTCTTTACCTAAAGTTAACCCAAGTTAAATAGAATGGCAGTGGTTTCACAGGTCTTTTTTCTTTATTCATCAAGACTAAAAAATACAAATATTTTTCCTTTTATTGGTCAAGAAAGTAGAATATACAGTAGGGCATATGAAAATATTGTACATTTTTGTTCAAAAGTTTTATTGGTTTAACAAAATAAAGGCACTTGGAGCCAGTACAGAAAGGAGCATGAGAGATAAATCTACATACGCTGAACACAAGAATATACAGAAAAACATACACTCACCAGCCACTTTATTAGGCACACCTTGCTAGAATCGGGTTGGATCCCTTTTGGCCTTCAGAACCTTCTTAATTCTTTGTGGCATAGATTTAACAAGGTGTTGGAAACATTCCTCAGAGATTTTGGTCCATATTGACATGATTGCATCACGCAGTTGCTTCAGATTTGTCGACTGCACATCAATGATGTGAATGTGGATTGGGATCTGGTGACTGTGGAGGCCATTGTAGTACAGTGACCTCAATGTCATGTTCAAGAAACCAGTGGTGAGATGATTTGAGCTTTGTGACATGGTGACATTATCCTGCTGGAAGGAGCCATCAGAAGATGAGGACACTGTAGTCATATAGAGATGGACATGGTCAGCAACAATACTCAGGAAGGCTGTGGCACTTAAACGATGCTCAATTGGTACTGAGGGGCCCAAAGTGTGCCAAGAAAATATCCCCCACACCATTACACCACCACCACCAGCCTGAACCATTGATACAAGATCTAGGCTTTCATGTTGTTTACTCCAAATTCTGACCCTACAATGTGAATGTCGCAGCTGAAATCGAGACTCATCAGACCAGGCAATGTTTTTCCAATCTTCTATTGTCTAATGGTGGCCGCAGTTTCCTGTCCTTAGCTGACAGGAGTGGCATCTGGTGTCTTCTGCTGCTTCTGCTTCAAGGTTCGATGTGTGTTCAGAGATGGTATTCTGCATACCTTGGTTGTAACGAGTGGTTATCTGAGTTACTGTTGCCTTTCTATCATCTCAAACCAGTCTGCCCATTCTCCTCTGACCTCTGACATCAACAAGGTATTTTCCTCCACACAACTGCCGCTCACTGGGTATTTTCTCTTTTTCGAACCATTCTCTGTAAACTCTAGAGATGGCTGTGAGTGAAAATTCCAGTAGATCAGAAATACTCAGACCGTCTGGCACCAACAACTATGCAACGTTCAAAATCACTTAAATCCCCTTTCTTCCCCACTCTGATGCTCGGTTTGAACTTCAGCAAGTCGTCTTCACCACGTCTAGATGCCTAAATGCATTTTTGCTGCCATGTGATTGTCTGATTAGCAATTTGTGTTAGCATGCAATTGAAAAGGTATACCTAAGAAAGTGGTCGGTGAGTGTAGTTAGACCATTAAGGAGGAAGAGTGATCAACTAATTGGAGAAAAAGGATAACATTGTATCGGGTCTCCAGAGCTCTACAGTAGCATTAGTGTGCCAAAAATAATGCAATATGTATGCAGGCAAGTAGACTGGAAAAAGAGGGTAAAAAACAGTGGCGGCTGGTGCTCAATACTTAGTCGGGGGGGGGGGGGCTGCAAACTAACGGCACCCACCCCCACCCCCTGCAGGATATGGACGAGAAGGCGGCAATCCTGCGCCCCTTATAGATGGGCCACCACTGGTAGAGAAAGCTACAAGATAACATTAAGAACCTGTTGGAGGATAGCATCCAGAAGGGAACATTGCCCCCAAAAAATTATAGTTTCCTTAAAGTCTTCTGTCGTTTTGGCTTTACTCAAAGCACTTTTGCTGAGAGTATTCCTGTTTCTTTGCAGATGAATCTTTGGGAAGTCCACAGTGCAAATATTGTCAATAGCAGATGTAGAAAACTGGGTTAACAGACAAAACTGTAGAAAGGACTGTCAACTGTAACAAAAGCTTTTAAAGGTAAAAAAATAAAAATAAAAAAAAAAGCTTAGCACTTAGCAGCAAGAACAACTGAGTACTGTGTTTGCTAACTTTTTTTTTCTGTTTGCACTATCATCCAAATTTTCAGCACAAGCTTTTGGGGTGTGTCCAAGCAGGCTACAATCATCTCAAGCACTTAGCAGCGATATATACTCTGGGATGAACACTTCGCTTAAATGGTTGCAGCGATAGCTGTCAACATGTAGACTTGTTAAAAGCAACTGGATTCAGCCAGTATTGATGTGATATACAGTATCTCACAAAAGTGAGCACAGCCCTCACATTTTTGTAAATATGTTTTCCCCTTTTGTAAATTTGCTGTCCCCTCAAAATAACTCAACACACAACCATTAATGTCTAAACCGCTGGCAACAAAAGTGAGTACACCCCTCAGTCAAAATGTCCAAATTGGGCCCAATTAGCCATTTTCCCTCCCTGGTGTGAATGGGGAGCAGGTGTGTTAAATTTGGTGTTATCGCTCTCACTCTCTCATACTGGTCACTGGAAGTTCAACATGGCACCTCATGGCATAGTACTCTCTGAGGATCTGAAAAAAAAAAAGAAATGTTGCTCTACATAAAGATGGCCTAGGCCAGGGATATGCAATTAGCGGACCTCCAGCTGTTGCAGAACTACAAGTCCCATGAGGCATAGCAAGACTCTGACAGCCACGAGCATGACACCCAGAGGCAGAGGCATGATGGGACTTGTAGTTTTGCAACAACTGGAGGTCCGCTAATTGCATATCCCTGGCCTAGGCTATAAGAAGATTGCCAAGACCCTGAAACTGAGCTGCAGCACGGTAGCCAAGACCATACAGCAGTGTAACAGTATAGGTTCCACTCAGAACAGGCCTCTCAATGGTCGACCAAAGAAGTTAAGTGCACGTGCTCAGCGTCATATTCAGAGGTTGTCTTTGGGAAATAGACATATGAGTGTTGCCAGCATTGTTGCAGAGGTTGAAGGGGGAGACAGCCTGTCAGTGCTCGCCTGTTGTCCCAGAAGGAAGCCTCCTCTAAAGACGATGCACAAGAAAGCCTGCAAACAGTTTGCTGAAGACAAGCAGACTAAGGACATGGATTACTGGAACCATGTCCTGTAGTCTGATGAGGCCAAGATAAACTTATTTGGTTCAGATGGTGTCAAGCGTGTGTGGTGGCAACCAGGTGAGGAGTACAAAGACAAGTGTGTCCTGCCTACAGTCAATACAGTCAGTACATGAGTGCTACCGGTACTGGGGAGCTACAGTTTATTAGGGGACCATGGATGCCAACATGTACTGTAACATACTGAAGCAGAGCATGATCCCCTCCCTTCAGAGACTGGGCCGCAGGGCAGTATTCCAACATCATAATGACCCCAAGCACACCTCCAAGACGACCACTACCTTTCTAAGGAGGCTGACTGGCCAAGCATGTCTCCAGACCTAAACCCTATTGAGCATCTGTGGGGCAACTTCAAATGGAAGGTGGAGGAGCGCAAGGGCTCTAACATCCACCAGCTTCATGATGTCGTCATGGAGGAGTGGAAGAGGACTCCAGTGGCAACCTGTTACACTCTGGTGAACTCCATGCCCATGAGGGTTAAGGCAGTGCTGGGAAATAATGGTGGCCATACAAAATATTGACACTTTGGGCCCAATTTGGACATTTTCACTCAGGGGTGTACTCACTTTTGTTGCCAGCGTTTAGACATTAATTGCTGTGTGTTGAGTTATTTTGAGGGGACAGCAAATTTACACTGTTATACAAGCTGTACACTCCCTACTTTACATTGTAGCGAAGTGTCATTTCTTCAGTGTTGTCACATGAAAAGATAGAATAAAATATTTACAAAAATGTGAGGGGTGTGCCCACTTTTGTGAGATACTGTATCACCATTCACATCAGTGATGTAATTTAGGCAGTGTCTTCTTGTTCCAAAGTAGAAGAATGAACAATCAGAACTTTCTAGAGGGCCAGTTCTTTGTCCTAACCAGCAGTTGGCTTATCTTTGCAATCCAATGATGCCACTAGTAGGATGGCACTTCAATGGACACTTCAATGGGCTCCATGTTTGGCACCTCTTATCTTGGACAGTGGGAGGCTAATAACATCTATAACCCTCAGTGGTCTGACATGCCCCCTACTGAGTCGGACTTGTAACTCCATAATCAAAAACGTTCATGCAAATTATACGAACTTAGTTATTTACCCTTGCTAGCTGTTACCCAACACTGGCTTAGTCAGTGGTCGTCTTTATGACACTCGTGGCTGGGGAGGATGCTCCTTTATAAAATGGACGATGTGACACATTTTTTTGTATGTATTTCAGGTTTACCTATATATGCTCTGCAAGCTTTCTTTAGATTGAAAACAGCCTTGCTCAATTATCTATGGCCCAGAAAACATGTCCGCCTCTGTCATGAAATCATAGTTAAATGAAAATCCGAAGGAGGAGTGGGTATACCACATCTTGAGCTCTACCATATGACAGCAGTCTTCAGTAGAATTCCAGCCTGGTTCTCCGAGGTCTGAAGCAAAGTCTGGGTTTGCACTGAGTGGGACATCACTGACCTCTGTGCCGTGGATCTGACCCAGGTGTCGCTCCCCCAGCACAATCTTTCCCCTACCTTATTTCAGCAGTACTGTGGGTTTGGGACTTGGTTTTCTGCAGCTATCTCTTCTCATGTGAATCCCCTTACTCCAGTGATGGGCAACCCCGAATTCCCACCGGGATTTTTCAGCTGGAGTTGATTATCTACATACTCTTCCCCGATCAGGAGAGTGATTTACGCCACAGGACTTGAACTCCTATGGGAGTTCCTCCCCCAAGACTGCCCTCAACACTTTCAACTAAGGTACATCTACTTTAGGCTTTCTTCCTTGGGTGCACTATACAGGGACTTAAAATCCTTCAAAGCCCTATGCTTACAAGATCTGGACTGTCCTCATGTAGTGTCCAAGTATTATAACATTATCCTTTCTCACGCTTTCCCACACTGCCCATTCTACACACGAGACTGGAAGAGAGAACTGGGGCTTTCCCTCTTTGACGAAAACTGGAACAAGTTTTTATTGCTCACTTTTAAGATGAGCATCTCCAGGTTCATGCAGGAACAAAACTTTAAACTTTTGACTTGGCACAGGGGTCCAGCAGCTCTACACAAGATCATACAAACTATCCCTAATGAGTGCTGCCTTGTGGAGAATCATATGGTACCCTCTTACATTTGTGGTGCTCTTGCCCCCAAGTTAGGCCTTTTTGGACTGTTATCTTCATGTTACATGAGCAGATAATGGGCAGAACCTGGCCAGACCCCTGAGGTAACCTTTCTATCGGTTATACCAGGGCCAATAACGTGACTTAAAAAGAGTATCTTCTGCTTTCTTATCTCAGCAGCACATGCTCTTATACCTAGGCATTAGGGGACAACTGCCATCCCCACCATTAGTGAATGGGTAAAAAATCTGAAAGCAACAATGCAGATGGAAGAACTAACAGCCAGTTTACATGACTGATACTCAAACTTTGTGCAACTCTGGTTTACCTGGATCGACTTTTCTGCTTCCCTCAAACACCAGACAATTTAGGGATAATTCCTCCTAGCATAACTGAGCTGCTGAGGGCTCTTTGATAGGCTCCGGTCATGGATACTCCACCCTTTCCTCTTTCTTCTATCTCCCCCTACTCTTCCTTTGCCTATTCTTAATCTTCACTTGCTGCTCTCTAGCACAGGTTGCCTACGTCCACAAATATTAGCCTTTCCCATAAAAGTGACCTCAACTAGCACCTCACTTTCTAAGTTGTATGTAGCACATGAAGTGCTCACTAGGGTGATAGAATGGATGGGTTTTTCGGAGTGCATTAGCAAGGATAATATATTGAAGTGATTGCATGTATGACTTTACACATTTCCTTATGTCCAAAACATCTCGCTGGATTGGTGTTTTGTTTTGTTAGACCTGTGTTCCTGTTGAAAGCACTCAATAAACGTTATTATTTAAATATATATATATATATATATATATATATATATATATATATATATATATATATTTTTTTTTTTTTTTTAAAGTTCATGCTTCCTGCTGATTGGAGAGCTCCAGCTCTGACTCATCAGGGATCATGTTTGACCTCGCAGAGTGACCACTGCTTTCACACAGAGAGCAAGAGTCCTTCTCTATAGCATGCAGGCAGGATTTCTTCTCAGGTTGCTTTCAAAAGAAAATTAACTGTGAGTCTTTCTACGCAGTTTGTTTTGATGCACCTGGAACGTATTTAACTGATTTAAATGTAAAAGTTCATTTGATCTTTAAGATTTAAATTAGTGTCAAGAGCTTTAGCTGGTACACATTTTAATTTGTTGCTCAAACATAACATTTTAGGAGATGAATCTGTCCAAGCATCCAATTTTCACATGAAATTCTCGATAAATATCATACAAATCTAAAATGTTTCAGATCTTTTTCCTTACCAACTGATAAATTGTGTTTGTTTAATGCTAAATGAATCGGGTTCCATTAATCTTAATTCATGGATTGAGTAGGGTCGCAGGCTCTTGTGTAGCCTCAAAAAACGTTTAATGTGCCAGTTGAACCAGCCAGTCCAATTACTGCCCAGCCTCATATCAATCCCCCCCCCCCTGGCACCTCAATATCATGCTCTTTTAGCCCATTGTTGCATTATAACATCATTTTTTGGGTTAGCTACATCACAGGGCTATTACCTGGCAGACTTTTAGATGAGGAATCTCAATTAGTATTTGTCATTCTCTCACCAGCGGTCAGAAATTGAGCAGGAGTAGAACCTGTGCATGGCCTAGAGGAGCTTGTTTGGCTGTACTTCTCCTGTGGATCACAGGAGTGCAGATTGTTCTGCTGAAGCCCGCTGTCGGCTGATGTCACAGAGCCAGTCCAGGCTCGGGAAAGATCGCGACCATGTGGTCAGGATTCATCCACATGCCTGGACCAGCATCTGGCTTAGCCTCTCAAAAAGATCAGTAATCGTTTTTTTTTCTACTCACGCTGATAGCGTGAGTAGAAAAAAAAGCCGATCACCGGCTCAGATGAGAGGGACAAAGGTCCCGAAGTGGAAGAGGCACATCTGCCTCATCTTTGCCATCTAACAGTGCCACCTAACAGTGCCCACAGTGCCGCTTAACAGTGCCCAGAAGTGCCACCGAACAGTGTCCACAAGTGCCACCTAACAGTGCCCACAAGTGCCAGCTATCAATGCCCACCAGTAGTGCCAATCAGTGCCACCTAGCAGTGCTGCCTATCAGTGTAACAGATTAGTGCCCATTATTGCCACCCATCAGTGCCCATCACTGCCACCCATCAGTGCCCATCACTGCCGCCTATCAGTGCCCATCAGTGCCACCTCATCAGCGTACATCAATGAAGGAGAAAAATTACCTGTTTTAATTTTTTTATAACAAAATATAAAAAAAATTTTATTATTTTTTTTAAAATTCAATCTTTTTACATTTTTTTAACAAAAAATAAAAACCGCAGAGGTGATCAAATACCACCAAAAGAAAGCTCTATTTGTGGGGAAAAAATGATAAAAATTTCATTTGGGTACAGTGTTGTATGACCGCGCAATTGTCATTCAAAGTGCGTCAGCGCTGAAAGCTGAAAACTGGATAGGAGGGGGGTTTAAGTGCCCAGTAAGCAAGTGGTTAAACAAAGTTCTTAATTGGAATGCTGACTAAGCTAAGCATTGCTTAAAGTGGTTCTAAAGGCTGAAGGTTTTTTTACCTTCATGCCCTCCTAATGCTTATATAAGCCCGATCTCGATCCAGCGATGTGCACGAGAGCTGAGGCTCTTCTAGTCTCTCCCTCCTCATTGGCTCCTGCTGCTGTCAATCACAACAAATGAGGAGGGTACGGGGGGGGCGGGGCTGAGCTATGCTTTCTGTGTCTTATGGAAAGCGGAGCTCTGGAGCAAGCATGCATGGGTGCCCCCATAGCAAGCAGCTTGCTGTGGGGCACTTGGCAGGGGGGAGGGGCCCTGAGCGCTGGTGGGGGACCTGAAAAGAACAGGATCGGGACTGCTCTGTGCAAAACCACTGCACAGAGCAGGTAAGTATGACATGTTTGTTATTTTTTTTTTTTAAATGGCTTTATAAACTTACTGAAGTCTGCTGAAAACATATTAAAGTGACAGTCAGTGTAAAAGCTGTATACACTGCAAGTTAAACAAGACCTAACTCAGAAAATATTAAATCAAGAGACAGTGGGCAATTAGAATTCTTAGAAGGCATTCAGCTATGGCAGACTTAAAGTGTTTGTTACCCCAACACTTCAAATTCCTGATATGTGCCTGTAATACCATGTACTTGTATGAGAAAGTATTCCTGTTCTCTTTGTATTGCTTCCTTTGTGTGAAATCCCTGGTGTTCCTGCCAGTCTCTCTGCTTTGCCATTAAAACTGACCACACTAGGCATGAGATCACAGCATGATCAGTTCTCTAGCTATGCTGGGCACTCAGCCTGCTCTCATATATGAAAAAAAATCCATACCTACATAGCAACCAATGACCTGCGCTTCTCAATCTGTGCGATTTTGAAATCCATATGCATTGCTGCTTCACAAGTTTGAGTGGAAGTTATATTCTGAGCAGAACACACGAACTCTCTATACATAATCACCGCTGGCTAATCTCATCTATATCACAGTGACTTTTGTCTCTATTGAGTTACCAGGCCAATCTGAGGTGAATATACAACAATCAGATTGAACCGTGTGTGAGGGGTGGGTGACTGATGTGTATGGCTGGATTTTCTATGGACACCGGTGTTCCATTAAGACCTTCTTGTCTTAATTTTAATTAAATGTGTTTGGAGGAGGGATTTGGGATCTTTTTCATTATTTTAGACAAGTATTTTTGCAAGTATTTATTTGTTTTTGTACAATTAAATAAAGTTAAATTAGTCCTTTACACTTTCTGTATCCTTTCTGAAGAATACCTTTTGGGACCTTTGTCCCTATCTTTTTTGAATACTCAGCCTGCTCTCCTCCAATGATTAGACTTGTCCTGACACGCCCCTCGCCGCACAGCCATTCACTGGGAAGATCAATGTGCTGTTGCTTCTCCTCCCCCCAGCTCTTATGCAGCTGAGAACATAGGAAATGTGATCACTTATAAAAAAAGGGGAAAGAGGTATTATAAGGTTTTTCTTTAAATCCATACACAAATGCTTTGCCTTTCATTTTTATTTCAAACGGAATTTGTTGCTTTAGAGCCCTTGCACACTGGGGCGGGGGGCGGCGTCGGCGGTAAAACGCCGCTATTATTAGCGGCGTTTTACCGTCGGTATGCGGCCGCTATCGGGGCGGTTTTACCCCCCACTAGCGGCCGAGAAAGGGTTAAATACCACCGCAAAGCGCCTCTGCAGAGGCGCTTTGCCGGCGGTATAGCCGCGCTGTCCCATTGATTTCAATGGGCAGGAGCGGTAAAGGAGCGGTATACACACCGCTCCTTCACCGCTCCGAAGATGCTGCTAGCAGGACTTTTATTACCGTCCTGCCAGCGCATTGCTCCAGTGTGCAAGCCCTCGGGGCTTTCACACTGGAATGAAAGCAGCGGCACTTTCAGGGCGGTTTGCAGGCGCTATTATTAGCGCAATAGCGCCTGCAAACCGCCCCAGTGTGCAAGGGCTCTTACAAGGTGATCATTTACAATCACTTTAATTTCTTCAATACAGGTTTTTTTTTATCATTCAATCCACTAAGCCCTAAATGCAAACTTCACCATAAAACTTAAAGCTTAGTTCCACCCAAAAGTGGAACTTCCGCTCATCGGATTCCTCCCCCCCTCCGGTGTCACAGTTGGCACCTTTCAGGGGGGAGGGGGGTGCAGATACCTGTCTAAGACAGGTATCTGCACCCACTTCCGGGAATAGACTCCCATGGGAGTCACGCCCCCTCCCGCACTCCCCCGCTGTCTCCTGGGAAAGACACAGGTCCCAGGAGATAGCGGGGACCATTGAGAAAGCGCAGCGTGACTCACGCATGCACAGTAGGGAATCGGGAAGTGAAGCCGCAACGCTTCACTTCCTGATTCCCTCACTGAGAATGGCGGCGGCAGCACCCGAGGACCGAGGGACGGTTCGGTCTCGGGTGCCGACATCGCTGGACCCCGGGACAGGTGAGTGACCTTATTTTAAAAGTCAGCAGCTGCAGTATTTGCAGCTGCTGACATCTAAAAAAAATGTTTTCGCGGGACTCCCGCTTTAACCACTTAAGGACCAGCCTCGTTTTGGATTTTAGGTGTTTTTTACATGTTTAAAACAGTTTTTTTTGCTAGAAAATTACTTAGAACCCCCAAACATTATATATGGTTTTTTTTCTAACTCCCTAGAGAATAAAACGGCGGTCATTGCAATACTTTTTTTTGCACAGTATTTGCGCAGCGGTCTTATCAGCGCACTTTTTTGGGAAAAAATTCACTTTTTTGAATAAAAAAACAAGACAACAGTAAAGTTAGCACATTTTTTTTTTATATTGTGAAATATAATGTTACACCAAGTAAATTGATACCCAACATGTCACGCTTAAAAATTGCGCCCGCTCGTGGAATGGCGTCAAACTTTTACCCTCAAAAATCTCCATAGGCTTTACAAAGGAGGTCTAGGGCTAGAATTATTGCTCTCGCTCTACCGGTCACGGCGATACCTCACATGTGTGGTTTAACCAACATTTTCATATGCGGGCGCTACTCGCCTATGCGTTTGCTTCTGAGCGTGAGCTCGTCGGGACAGGGGTTTAAAAAAAAAAAAAATTAATCCGATCCTCCATAGAGGAGAACGGCACTCTGACAGGTCAGTCCCTGCACAGCGTGCAGAGACAGACATGTCATCTGCCTGCTCAGCGGGGATCAATGGAGCGATCCCCCGCTGAGCAAAGTGGAGCTCGTGCACGGACACGTCCGTGTGAAAGGGCCCTTAAGGGCACAGCAAGTGGCCAATATAGGATGTCAAAGCAGAGGATCACTTTTTTCAATTCCTGCAGCGTGTGGGTGGGCCCAGAAGTCTGTCTGGGGCCTACTACAACTGCTGCGGAGATGGTCCTGTGCTGTCTGTCCTGCGGGAAGAAGCTGGACAATTGAGAAGAATCCAGGGGAGGACCCATCATGGAAGGATCATGCGGAGCGCTGGTCTGGAGAGGGGCCTGGTGACTCAATTGGAGGACGCATCTTAAGTTAATCTACCACATAGTACTGCCGGGGTTGGCTTAAAGGTTCTGGTACTGTGTTTGCTGTTCACTGAAAGCTACTACGTCCTGTGGCAGAGGATCGTACAGTTTTGTTCTACTCAAGTCTGTGGCAGAGACTTTTTGTTCGTGCTGCGCACCGGCTGCTAGGTTAGTGAGAGAGACCTATCCGGGCGGGCAAAGATTTAATCCTGTACCGAAGATACATTCATCCCTGAGATTTCAATTCCTTAGTGCTACACCAAGAAAAGGTATTTGAACTTCCCTGCAACTCTTCTACCTCTTTCCTGCTACTTCTTCCAGTTATCTCCCATTAAAGCATTGGAAAAGTATAAAAGTGACTGGTGCCTACATTGTTAGATGATAAGTTCAACGTGGAGTCTAAATCTGGTATTGGTGAAATTACAGGTAAAAAGGTGACGGAAACAGCCCGCTTTAAATCAGCAGCTCCACCGTGAGTTATTGCTACATGTGTGGGCGTCGTCCCAGATTGTTTGCCATTGCCCTAAGCAGCCCTGAGAAGTATTTCACTGGGAGTCTATGTTAAAAGAGGTTTCTGGACTTTGTCACTTTTTCCAGGAAAGAAGAGGTTAAATTGCAGGACTACATTTCTGACTGCGTAGGCTGTGGGTGAGAAGTAAAAGCCCGGGAGCTACGTGATCAGAGGAACAAGTGGGAGGAGCCTAAACTACTTGCTGCCGCGTGGGACGCGGGTGTGTGTGTTTTGGCGCCAAAGAAGAAGAGAGGCCTCGTGATCCTACTGAGAGGATCAGAGTGCAGCCATGTCTTCTTTTCCATTGATACCGTCAACTATGGCATCCAAGATGTTTCCTACAAGCACCGATGCGGGTGCTATGCTAACCGAAACCCTGCTGACAGAAGCCGTTTGAAGCCGCAGGGGCGGTTCGTACTATACACTGTTGGAGATATCGAAGGGCTGGGCATGCTTTGCCACAAGTGTGAAGGACTGGCCATACATCTCAGTCCATTTGTGCGATGTTTGCAGTGCGGAGAATATTTGTTCACAGTGGAGCAACCTACAATGTCGCCCCATGCTTATCATGTGGACTGGGCCTACAGGTACCGCTACAGTAGAAACTACTGCCATCACTTCTGGAGAGCAGCAGGCCGTGGTCTCGTCTGCTACCCTGAGTGTTCCCGAGGGAGATGTCGCTGTTACCGCTTCATCAGCGGACATCACTCTTATTTCTACTTCTACTACACCTATCCCCGCTGCACCTGTCCCAAGGAAGGTGGGATATGTGAAGGCTTGCCGCAGCCGTGGTCGAGGCCTGCCCCAGAGACTACCCGAACCGGAGCCGGAGAAATACAAGGATCCGGAGAAGTCCACGTCAGGAACAGGTGAGAGATCAAAGGGGAACATATCTGGGACTCTTTGTAAATATTTGCTTGCGGAAGAGTTGAGAGACTTGGAGATAGATTCTATGTCAAATCTCTCCGGTGATGATGATTTGTTTGAGACAATGTCACAGGAACTATTGTGGGCCCAGGGTGAAGATGTTGCTTCTGCCTTTACTTTCTCAAAGTGGATAGCCATGGATTCTGGGAAGACATCGCCTTATGTGGAGCCGCACAGTACTACCAAAGAGACATTGTCTAAAGTTGCTAGTTTGCTTGAGTTTGAGCCAATGTCCATTGGATCTATGGTACGTAAATCACAAAATTCTTGTGTGCCTCCTGGTTTGGGGAAAAATAGAGCTTTGCCTAGACTTGCCCGTTTACAGAGAGTGCTCACCAAACGTGTTGCCACAGAATATGGTCTGGAATTTCCCTACGTTACTCAGGAAATTATGCAGGAAATTGAGACCAACCGGGAACACTGGTACCGTGAAGCTGTCTGGGACTATTTGTCTGTACCAAAACCTTTCCGGAGAGCTGGGTATTCTGATGCTATGGATGAACGTATCAATGGATGTTTGCTGCATTGGAACTATGGTCGACACATCTATGCTGACAAGGTGGTCATTTGCAGACCCGGAAAAGATGACATTGTCTATTTTATCACCACTGTGGATAAAGAAGGGAAGAAACTGACATTACCAGATCCTCGGTTTTATTGGTGATTATGCAAAGAGACTGTTGTCTTCTATTCTACTAAAAGAAAAGAGAACTTTGGGGTATATAGTCAGATAGTGTCAGGGTTTAGAGAACTCCATGGTCAAGAGACTTTATTCACCTCAGCGCTTCTATATCCAAAGACTTTTTACTAGCTGGATTTTTTTTTACTGGAAGGATATAATACGCCCAGAGATAGGGATGGACATTTCAAGTTACCTTAGTTTATTTTCTTTAGAAGGAAAATATGTGGGGAAGAAAGTGTCATTCTCCAGGGAATGAGGCTTTGCTCCTAAGTTGATTAAGTGATGCTACTGTACATATTTTTGTGTGTTTAACTTTGTTTCTTTCAGGAACAATTAGATCTCCTATCAAGCTGTTAGGCTTTTCAGCTAGGTAGATATTGGGGTTTGTGACATGACTAATGTGACTTCTTTTTGCTGGAATGATATGTTGTTGTATAAATGTTTGAAACTGTAACATTCCTTACTGCCTTTCTTCTTCCTCATCCAAGTTTTAAGTTCAAATAACTACTCTCAGGCTTGAGAGTTATTTTTGGCAGACGTTGAAGACAACATCTATTGTAGTGGGGGGAGTATGTAGCGCTGGTAGATTTTTCAATCTACCGCTTATGTGTAAATTTAGTGGGTCATCTGTTGTGTACATAGTTCGGATTTAATCTGTGGCTAAATTAGCCTCTGTTCCAACCTTGGTTGTGTTGCGTGCAGTTCCACTCCGTCGTCTGTAGATGTCTGTGTCACTACAGACCGGAGCTGGAAAGCAACAGACTGAGGTGTATTGAGTGCTCTTCTTTCTCAGAAGCTACTCGGCAGAGGTTGTCCCCTGCGGTGCATTCTGGGAGGGGGTATTTAAGGGACAGATGCCATATTTCTGGGTCTTTTTGTTCCACCTGCTGGCCCTCCTGGCCGACAGGTATGTGCTAGGAGTCCTACCTCGTGGTCCTCCAGCCCAGAGGACTGCGATGCTGCGTGTGGGTGGGTCCAGAAGTCTGTCTGGGGCCTACTACAACTGCTGCGGAGATGGTCCTGTGCTGTCTGTCCTGCGGGAAGAAGCTGGACAATTGAGAAGAATCCAGGGGAGGACCAGTCATGGAAGGATTATGCGGAGCGCTGGTCTGGAGAGGGGCCTGGTGACTCAATTGGAGGACGCATCTTAAGTTAATCTACCACATAGTACTGCCGGGTTGGCTTAAAGGTTCTGGTGCTGTGTTTGCTGTTCACTGAAAGCTACTATGTCCTGTGGCAGAGGATCGTACAGTTTTGTTCTACTCAAGTCTGTGGCAGAGACTTTTTGTTCGTGCTGCGCACCGGCTGTTAGGTTAGTGAGAGAGACCTATCCGGGCGGGCAAAGATTTAATCCTGAACTGAAGATACATTCATCCCTGAGATTTCAATTCCTTAGTGCTACACCAAGAAAATGTATTTGAACTTCCCTGCAACTCTTCTTCTACCTCTTTCCTGCTACTTCTTCCAGTTATCTCCCATTAAAGCATTGGAAAAGTACTAAAGTGATTGGTGCCTACATTGTTAGATGATAAGTTCAACGTGGACTCTAAATCTGGTATTGGTGAAATTACAGGTAAAAAGGTGATGGAAACAGCCCGCTTTAAATCAGCAGCTCCACCATGAGTTATTGCTACAATAGTTTCTGTTTAATGTCATGCCATTAAAGTCCAGTACTAGCAGGGTGTACCCCTGCAACCCCCTCTCTCTCTCCCACTAGATGTGGCATGGGTAGAGGTCTTCCTTTGCAATTTCAGAGCTCATACCCAACAGTACACAATGAAAAGCAGGAATCAAAGCCTTTCATTGGGTACAATCACAGTGATCACATGGTACTGGCAGCAGGCCGGTACAGTGATCTGCCATTGGCAGGGCCGTCTTTACTATTGATTGGGCCCTGGGCAAAAAAAATTCTTGGGCCCCCCCCATGCAAATTGTCTCTCCACCCCAACATTCGAAAAAACAAAACAAACACGTAAACTTATGTATTGCATTGTATTCTACTTGTACTGTCTGCCCTCATGTTGTAAAGCACTGCACAAACTGTTGGCACTATATAAATCCTGTATAATAATAATAATGATGGGGAGAAGAGATAGAGAAGTCCAGGGTGATGGGTGGGGGGGGGATATGGGAGTCCAGGATGATTGGGGGGGGGAGAGATGGGGGAGTTCAAGATAATGGGGGAAGGGGTGAGATAGGAGTCCAGGATGACACACAGGGATTGAGGGGGTGTACTTTGAGGTGTTTGTATCATACAGGGCACAGAAAAAAATCAGCACAAGGGGTAGTACTTGCATATCCTCCTCCCTCCCGCAAAGTAACTATCTATTGGTCACCTCTGCACATCACTTTGCTTACCTCTGCTTCCTCATCCACAGCTCACTTCTGTATTCCCTGTCTATCTCTGTCCCCCCCATATACAGCTCACCTCTGTACCCCTCTATCCACAGCTCACTTCTGTATCCCCTGTCTACCTCTGCCCCCCCCATCCACAGCTCACTTCTGTATCCCCTGTCTACCTCTACCCCCCCATCCACAGCTCACTTCTGTATCCCCTGTCTACCTCTGCCCCCCCCCATCCACAGCTCACTTCTGTATCCCCCATCCACCTCTGTACCCCCCCCATGTCCACCTCTATATCTTTCCGTCCACCTTTGTACCCCACATCCACCTCTGTGTTCAGCTCTGTACCCCCATCCACGTTCACTTCTATATCTTTCCGTCCACCTCTGTACCCCCCCCAATGTCCACCTTTGTACCCCCTATCCACCTCTGTAGTACCCCCCATCCATGTTCACCTCTGTACCCCCCCACCGCCTCTGTTCACCTCCGTACCCCCATGTCTATCTCTGTACCCCCCATGTCCATCTCTGTACCCCCATGTCCATCTCTGTACCCCCCATGTCCATCTCTGTACCCCCCATGTCCATCTCTGTACCCCCCATGTCCATCTCTGTACCCCCCATGTCCACCTCTGTAACCCCCCATGTCCACCTCTGTACCCCCCATGTCCATCTCTGTACCCCCCATGTCCACCTCTGTACCTACCATGTCTTCTCACTTCTGTACCCCCCATGTCCACCTCTGTACCCCCCATGTCCACCTCTGTACCCCCCATGTCCATCTCTGTACCCCCCCATGTCCACCTCTGTACCCCCATGTCCATCTCTGTACCCCCCCATGTCCATCTCTGTACCCCCCATGTCCACCTCTGTACCTACTATGTCTTCTCACTTCTGTACCCCCCATGTCCACCTCTGTACCCCCATGTCCATCTCTGTACCCCCCCATGTCCACCTCTGTACCCCCCATGTCCACCTCTGTACCCCCCCATGTCCACCTCTGTACCCCCCATGTCCACCTCTGTACCCCCATGTCCACCTCTGTACCCCCCATGTCCATCTCTGTACCCCCCCATGTCCACCTCTGTACCCCCCATGTCCACCTCTGTACCCCCCATGTCCACCTCTGTACCCCCATGTCCACCTCTGTACCCCCCATGTCCATCTCTGTACCCCCCCATGTCCATCTCTGTACCCCCCATGTCCATCTCTGTACCCCCATGTCCATCTCTGTACCCCCCATGTCCATCTCTGTACCCCCATGTCCATCTCTGTACCCCCCATGTCCATCTCTGTACCCCCCATGTCCACCTCTGTACCCCCCATGTCCACCTCTGTAACCCCCCATGTCCACCTCTGTACCCCCCATGTCCATCTCTGTACCCCCCATGTCCACCTCTGTACCTACCATGTCTTCTCACTTCTGTACCCCCCATGTCCACCTCTGTACCCCCCATGTCCACCTCTGTACCCCCCATGTCCATCTCTGTACCCCCCCATGTCCACCTCTGTACCCCCATGTCCATCTCTGTACCCCCCCATGTCCATCTCTGTACCCCCCATGTCCACCTCTGTACCTACTATGTCTTCTCACTTCTGTACCCCCCATGTCCACCTCTGTACCCCCATGTCCATCTCTGTACCCCCCCATGTCCACCTCTGTACCCCCCATGTCCACCTCTGTACCCCCCCATGTCCACCTCTGTACCCCCCATGTCCACCTCTGTACCCCCATGTCCACCTCTGTACCCCCCATGTCCATCTCTGTACCCCCCCATGTCCACCTCTGTACCCCCCATGTCCACCTCTGTACCCCCATGTCCACCTCTGTACCCCCCATGTCCATCTCTGTACCCCCCCATGTCCATCTCTGTACCCCCCATGTCCATCTCTGTACCCCCCATGTCCATCTCTGTACCCCCCATGTCTATCTCTGTACCCCCCCATGTCTATCTCTGTACCCCCCCATGTCCACCTCTGTACCCCCCATGTCCACCTCTGTACCCCCCCATGTCCACCTCTGTACCCCCCCATGTCCACCTCTGTACCCCCCATGTCCACCTCTGTACCCCCATGTCCACCTCTGTACCCCCCCATGTCCACCTCTGTACCCCCCCATGTCCACCTCTGTACCCCCCATGTCCACCTCTGTACCCCCATGTCCACCTCTGTACCCCCCATGTCCACCTCTGTACCCCCCATGTTCATCTCTGTACCCCCCATGTCCACCTCTGTACCCCCCATGTCCACCTCTGTACCCCCATGTCCACCTCTGTACCCCCCATGTCTTCTCACTTCTGTACCCCCCATGTCCACCTCTGTACCCCCCATGTCTTCTCACTTCTGTACCCCCCATGTCCACCTCTGTACCCCCCATGTCTTCTCACTTCTGTACCCCCCATGTCCACCTCTGTACCCCCCATGTCTTCTCACTTCTGTACCCCCCATGTCCACCTCTGTACCCCCCATGTCTTCTCACTTCTGTACCCCCCATGTCCACCTATGTACCAGCAATTCTCTGCAGTCTGCACAAATGAATCCTCTTCCCCTTCTCTCCACCTTGTTCTTTCTTACCTGGTCACACGGCGGTGCAATGAACACAGTCCCAGCCTATCAGACCCAGCACACAGCCAGAAAACTTCACTCGGCTGTGTGCTACACAGGTCTGTCAGGCGGGGGTGGGGGCGGGAGGAACACAGAGCGCTGCTCTCGCACTGTCATTTACTAGGGTCCGCAGCTCCTGACAGAGGGAGAAGCGGGACGAGCGGGCTCAAACACATGAAGCCCGCAGCTGTCCCGCTCTCCTGTATAATGAATGTAGCCGCTTGGGAGAGCAGGGGGGATCGGCTCCCCCCGCTACTCTGCAAAAACTGCGGGCAGCGCAGGGCTTAAGTGGCAGCTGCTTTGGGCCCCACAGCAATGACAGGGCCCAGGGCAGCTGCCCCTTTTGCCCTGCGTTAAAGACGGCCCTGGCCATTGGCTGTGTTCGGGGATAGCAGGGCTTCCGCTCGGCCATCATATTACAATAGGCCGGGCAGGAGTGGGTTAATTAACAGCATTTTTTTTACACCTGCCTAAAACTTGTGCACAGTACTGTATGTACAGTAAAAATGTATAAGTATAAGTTGGATTTGTGCCACTTCTGTTGTGCCACTAAATACACTTAAGCTGATGTGCATTGATATTTGTTTTGTTTTGTTTATTTGTTTTTTGGGGGTTTTTTTGCATTGATTTGCCATTTAAATGCATTAACTGATGCCGTTTTTTTAAATTTTCCGTTGATGTGTGTTTTTTTTTTAATTTACAGAAGGAGCCAAAAAGCATTATTTTCTTTGTTTAACATGAGTTGCGGCACACTCTGCTGCAAAGTAAAATGTTTCAGCAGCCCGCTGCGCTGCATTTATATGCAATATGTTCAATTTTTTACCCAGACCACATCAGTGCAACACATTGGTGTGAACTGAGCCTAGTGGAAACAATGGATTTCAGCCAAAAGTCCCAAAAACGAAGGTACAAGATACGTATGAATATTTCACAATAAATAACACAGTTTGTACCTAGGGGTTGCTATTTTACTTTGAAAAATGTTCAAATTGATCAGCCGTACTGTTAAGTACACAAGAACGATTCTTCTCACCTATGGGATCGTCTGCTAAGAGCCTGTTATGAGTTGTGTAGTTTTTCCATCCGAATTCATCTCACCAATATAAATTAGTTATTCAGGAAAGCTGCCTGGAGGAAAAAATATAACTTTCAACAAAATTGGAAAAGACATAATAAAATGTACAAAATAATAAGAAAAAAAAAATCAAGACCCAATGGTAAGGAATTTAATGAGATAAATAATATAATCATTATTTATTTGTCTTTAAGGGAAATGAGATAAATAATATAATCATTATTTATTTGTCTTTAAGGGAAATTATATTTTTTACATTTATAATTTTTAATACTCTTCAAAGTTTTTATTTTATATAATCTATAAACTCATTGCTCTGCAAATGCATTTTTAAAACGGGACAAATGATTCCCAGAGAACTATGGGTTGGCTAAAGAGAGCCCAGCAAAAGTAGTTCCCTTTTTTGGGATGGGTTTGTCTGATTGAAACTTCAGAATGAGACATCCAGTTAGGAATAGATTATGGTTATGGCTCATTCATTGTGTGTAAATATCACAGGGGGTAAAAAAAAAAAAAAATCACCTTATGGCTGCATAAAATGATACATGCTGATACATACACTATATTATACATATTATATTATTATGACATATTATATATATTATACACTATATGTAATAGATACACTAAATTACCAAAAGTATTTGGACGCCTGATTTTACACGCACATGAACTTTAATGGCATTCCAGTCTTAGTCTGTAGGGTTCAATATTGAGTTGGTCCACCCTTTGCAGCTATAACAGCTTCACCTCTTCTGGGAAGGCTGTCCACAAGGTTTAGGAGTGTGTCTATGGGAATGTTTGACCATTCTTCCAGAAGCACATTTGTGTGGTCAGGCACTGATGCAGACGAGAAGGCCTGGCTCGCATTCTATGCTCTAATTTATCCCAAAGGTGTTCTATCGGGTTGAGGTCAGGACTTTGTGTAGGCCAGTCAAGTTCCTCCACCCCAAACTCGCTCATCCATGTCTTTATGGACCTTGCTTTGTGCACTGGTCCAAATCATTTGGTGGAGGGGGGATTATGGTGTGGGGTTGTTTTTCAGGGGTTGGGCTTGGCCCCTTAGTTCCTTAGTAAAGAGAACTCTTAAGGCGTCAGCATATCAAGAAATTTTGGACAATTTCATGCTCCAAACTTTGTGGGAACAGTTTGGGGATGGCCCTTTCTTGTTCCAACATGACTGCACACCAGTGCACAAAGCAAGGTCCATAAAGACACAGATGAGCAAGTTTGGGGTGGAGGAACTTGACTGGCCTGCACAGAGTCCTGAACTCAACCCGGTGGAATACCTTTGAGATTAATTAGAGCAGAGAATGCGAGCCAGGCCTTCTCGTCCAACATCAGTGTCTGACCTCACAAATGCTTGTCTTCAGCAAACTGTTTGCAGACTTTCTTGTGCATCATCTTTAGAAGAGGCTTCCTTCTGGGACGACAGCCATGCAGACCAATTTGATGCAGTGTGCGGCGTATGGTCTGAGCACTGACAGGCTGACCCCCCACCCCTTCAACCTCTGCAGCAATGCTGGCAGCACTCATACTTCTGTTTTCCAAAGACAACCTCTGGATATGACGCTGAGCACGTGCACTCGACTTCTTTGGTCGACCATGGCGAGGCCTGTTCTGAGTGGAACCTGTCCTGTTAAACCTCTGTATGGTCTTGGCCACCGTGCTGCAGCTCAGTTTCAGGGTCTTGGCAATCTTCTTATAGCCTAGGCCAGTGATGGGGAAGATGGGCACCCCATATGTTTTGGAACTACGTTTCCCATGATGCTCAACTACACTGCAGAGTGTATGAGTATCATGGGAAATGTAGTTCCAAAACATTTGGGGTGCCAAGGTTCGCCATCACTTTGCCTAGGCCATCTTTATGTAGAGTAACAATTCTTTTTTTTTCAGATCCTCAGAGAGTTATTTGCCATGAGGTGCCATGTTTACCTTCCAGTGACTAGTATGAGAGAGTGAGAGCGATAACACCAAATTGAACACACCTGAGACCTTGTAACACTAACGAGTCACATGACCCCGGGGAGGGAAAATGGCTAATTGGGCACAATTTGGACATTTTCACCTAGGGGTGTACTCACTTTTGTTGCCAGCGGTTTAGACATTAATGGCTGTGTGTTGAGTTAATTTGAGGGGACAGCAAATTTACACTGTTATACAAGCTGTACACTCACTACTTTACATTGTAGCAAAGTGTCATTTCTTCAGTGTTGTCACATGAAAAGATATAATAAAATATTTACAAAAATCTGAGGGGTGTACTCACTTTTGTGAGATACTGTATATACTGTATATTTACAAATAAAAGGATTGACAGGTGTTCTTTAAGTGCCTTCTAGCCCAGAAGGGTTTTTCTTGTGGCAGTTGTGTTATATAGTTGCGGGATTTGCAGTAAAACTGTCAGAAACACCAAGACGGCTACAACGTGTATGTGTCCCGCACTCCCTAATGGTAGAGCGCTACCTATTACCTGTATGTGTGTTTTAAACCAGGCTTGCAGCATTTGTTCTGACATTTGGTGACATTTTGTTATGTCGTTTGTTGTATTTCATTAAACGCTGAGATTACACAGGCAACTTACTTTTACGCGCACTTCATTTGCCGACCTTGTGGGCTTCCGCTCAGCACTTTGATTCCGCTGTGTTAACCAAGCGAGAGTGGATGAAAAACGTTCCATATTAGTAGCCTCAAGAAGGTTGTAAATAAAAGGAATTGGCTGTCGTGCTGCGAGGGAAAGAAGAATGCCGCTACAAGCAAGATCTGCCCCGTGCTTCATCACTGCATGTTGGACGTGGTTCTCTTTAATTAGGGACTAGAGAGATGCTTCTTGTAAGTGTAATGATGCTAATCCCAGAGCTGGACAACATGATGTTACAATTTTACTGGAAAAAAGATACTATACATTGGATTGTACACTTTATTAGCCTTACTCAAACTTACAAAGAGTTAATAGGCACTTGCAAAGTGCCTATTACCTAAAAAAAAAACCCCAATAATCCTGTCAGTAAAGACCATCTAATGAAGCTTTCTGTGATGGGGTGGCAACAATGCTGCACTGCTCCTAAATTTGGAGCTCTCACGCAGGCAGCCTACTTTTTCACTCCTTATTTACAAGTGCGGTTCATTTTGTCCCGAATAATAATTAAGACTCATTTTTCATTTTTTGGAGATTCAGATATGTCCGAATACCCAAATGACAGTATAAACAAAATTTACCGAATGCTCCGAATAACAAAACGAAATTCGTCCAAATTTCCAAAATTTGAATTGAAATTTGCATCAAATTTTACATCGAACTCCAGTCGAATTCTAATGCCGCGTACACGCGATCGGAATTTCTGACAACAAATGTTCGAAGCTTGTTGTCGGAAATTCCGACCGTGTGTAGGCTCCATCAGACATTTGCTGTCGGAATTTCCGAAAACTAAAAATTTGAGAGCTGGATCTCAAATTTTCCGACAACAAAATCCGTTTCTCAGAAGTTCTCGGAAAATGCTAATCCCAGAGCTGGACAACATGATGTTACAATTTTACTGGAAAAAAGATACTATACATTGGATTGTACACTTTATTAGCCTTACTCAAACTTGCAAAGTGCCTATTACCTAAAAAAAAAAAACCCAATAACCCTGCCATTAAAAGACCATCTAATGAAGCTTCCTGTGATGGGGTGGCAACAATGCTACACTGCTCCTAAATTTGGAGCTCTCACGTAGGCAGCCTGCTTTTTCACTCCTTATTTACAAGTGCGGTTCATTTTGTTCCGAATAATAATTAAGACTCATTTTTCATTTTTTGGAGATTCAGATATGTCCGAATACCCAAATTACAGTATGAACAAAATTTACCGAATGCTCCGAATAACAAAACGAAATTCGTCCAAATTTCCAAAATTTGAATTGAAATTTGAATCAAATTTTACATCGAACTCCAGCCGAATTCTAATGCCGCGTACACGCGGTCAGAATTTCTGGCGAGCTTGTTGTCGGAAATTCCAACCGTGTGTATGCTCCATCGGACATTTGCTGTCGGAATTTCAAACAGCAAAAATTTGAGAGCTGGATCTCAAATTTTCCAACAACAAAATCCGTTCTCGGAAATTCCGATCGTGTGTACACAATCCCGACGCACAAAATTCCACGCATGCTCGGAATCAAGCAGAAGAGCCGCATTGGCTGTTGAACTTCATTTTTCTCGGCTCGTCGTACGTGTTGTAGGTCACCACGTTCTTGATGTTCGGATTTTCCGACAACATTTGTGTGACCGTGTGTATGTAAGACAAGTTTGAGCCAACATCCGTTGGAAATAAATCCAAGGTTTTGTTGTCGGAATATCCGATCGTGTGTACGCGGCATAACTGTACACATATTGCTGAAATCAAAGACTGTGTGTGTTATTAGAGTACCATTTCAAAAGAATGCTGTTTTTGTTAGGCCAAAGGTTGATTTAAAGAGTCGTAATCATTTGATGAAGCTTTTTCTTTCGTTTGTTCACTTTGCCACATTCTAACGGGAAAAAATAAAAATAAAATCTAAAGTTTTCAATTCAACCTATTCAAAATTTATTGATTCGAATGTTTCGAATCGCAAAAATCTGTAAATTCGAAGAAGACTCGAAAAAGACATAAAACTAATTCCGAATACGAATCCCAAATACGAATTGAACGAATCAACCGAATTTAACGAAACGAAATAGCTAGATTAACGAATTTAAATGAAACTAAACACATTTTCTTCATAATGCACATGTCTATTTACAAGTCTGTAGCTTTATAATTAGCACCTGGCCATACCTAGTCCCACCTACTGCTTTGTAGATTGACAGCGCTGTCTCTGCTGCTAAACCCCTCCCACTGGAAGCTGCAGTTTCTGGCTGGAGTAGTGTGTGAGACATAAATAAAGGAGGATTTTGGACCTTAAAGACAGCATTCTATTTTCTTTTATGAGGCTTGTGCATCACATAGTAACTGGATCTGGGACTTATTTAGACTGTCATACCAGAGTCTTTAGATGTACTTTAACCGATTGCCACCCGCCGGCCGTCATATGACAGCTAGGCGGCTCGGCTCTTGTTCTGGGTGGGGGTCATATGACGTCCGTCTATTTGAGCAGGTTATGCGCGCGATCGTGTGCGCGCAGCCCTGTACTGTCAGTGGCGGCATGTCACGGAGACACCGCTCGTCACCAAGGGGGGTGAACAGCCATTGGGCATGGCTGTTTACCACATGATCGGCCGTAATGAAGTCATGGCCGATCACAGATGGTACCTCCCCACTTTGCATGGCGCATGTGCGCGATCATGATCACGCTGCGCCTGCACGTTGGTGGCAGCATGTTCCCGGGGACACTGCTCGTCACTGACGCTGGTAAACAGCCATTGACCGGCGGCTATTTACCACGTGATTGGCTGTGATCACTAAATGTAAACACAGAGCGGTAACGAGATGTTACTGGGTTCTCCTCCTCACACAACGATCGTGTGTAAGGAGATTGCAGTAAAAAATGCACTTATTGCTGTATAAATGTCACTGGCAGGGAAGGGGTTAACACTAGGGGGCGATCAAGGGCTTAAATGTGTTCCACTTCTGTGTGTTCTAACTCTGGGGGATGGGACTGACATGGGGAGAAGGCCGATCTTTGTTCCTATATACTAGGAACACACGATCTGTCTCCTCTCCCCTGACAGGATTTGGATTTGTGTGTTTACACACACAAATCCCCATTCTCGCTCTGTCAGGAGCGATCGGGGGTGCCCAGGGGAGATTGCGGCCACCGGGCACGAGTATCGACTCCTTAGGGACGCGGCGGGCAGTCGGCAAGTGGTTAACATGCATTTAAAAACAAGATGACAAACATAGTTACCAATAATATAAGTACATGAACAACCATAAATGAATCGTAAATTAAACTAAACTTCCATAAGGTACTTAATCTGTATCGATTTTCTCTACGCGTTTCGTGAGATCAAAACTCTCTTCTTGAGTAAAGGCACAAATGGATATCCGAACTCACAGTTAGTTGGATAGATACAAGGAACTTCCACACATATATGGTAGTTTAGCAGATAAGATAGGTTAGCGGGTCTTTCAAGTATAAATTGATAAAATAGGCCGGGCAGGGTCACCCAATGGTTCACACAGTTCACCCCAGGAGTTGTGGAGGAGGGGGAGACCAGACACTGCGATGCAGACCCCTGGGTTGACACCGTGAAGCGCAGTTGAAAAACTGCACAGGCACTGGAAACCTGCATATCTTGGTGACCAGTGACGGACCAACACAGACACAGCCAGGTCCTGCCTGGAGGAATGGCTGTACCTCGTTAAAGTCCCGTGGGCAATGTTTTCTCTTTGTGCACCATATGTAATTGACCCCCAAATCATAGGCAGGTCAAATATCACTTAGGCATCAATATTAAAATGATTGTAAAGCCTGATATTTTTTATTTAAAAAAACAACAGACATGTCATACTAACCTGCTCTGTGCAATGGCACAGAGCAGCCCGCATCCTCCTCTTCTTAGGTCCCCCGCCTGCACTTCTGGCTCCTACACCCCTGCGAGTGCCCCTATAGAAATCTGCTTTCCATGGGGGAACTCATGAATGCTCGATCCCAAGCTGGGCTGTTTGCATCTATTCAGACACACAGCCAGGCTCAGTCTCATCACCTGCTCTTCGCTCACAGGTTTTGATTGACTCAGTCAAACCTGTGAGAGCCGGGAAAGCAAAGAAGAGCTGCTGAAGCTGTGCATAGTGCTGGACCGAGATCAGGTTCAGATTAGTATTTGGGGGGGCAGGGCTGGGGGGGAAGCCACTATTAAAAGTTTTTTTTACCCTAATGCAGATAATACATTAAGGTAAAAAAACTTTTACCTTTAGAACCACTTTAACCATGGAATATCCTGAGGAAGTCCTTTGAAGTGGAAACATGTAGGGCAAGGTGTAAAAACGTCATCATGCTACAGTATGTACACACTTCTCCAAGGGAATGGTGATCCCGCAGAGTTGATCCAAGGCATATGCCCATTTGATTATACTGAGCATGAAAAATGAATACTCACATGGACTGTGAGTATGAGAGATCTTTACATATTTTAACGAAAAAAAAGAAATTTTGCAAATAGAAGCCCTCACACAGGACATTTATTTAGGACTCATGGGTCATACAGTATATTAGTATTTAGTAGGTATGTTGTCAGGTTTTTTTTTGCTTTGAATGGTAGGAATTCAC
The DNA here is from genome assembly GCF_042186555.1 of Aquarana catesbeiana. Classification (NCBI taxonomy): domain Eukaryota; kingdom Metazoa; phylum Chordata; class Amphibia; order Anura; family Ranidae; genus Aquarana; species Aquarana catesbeiana. The sequence goes on along the minus strand of NC_133328.1, from coordinate 621,039,476 downwards.
ATTGCTGTCTTGAACTTGTCTATAAATACCAATAATGATTTAGAGATTGCCTCCCTAGTTCAATTGATTTGCTGTATGGCCTAAATTGGACGAAATATATCATTCTAGTACAATAATAATTTGTGGACTATTTTGAACATCCAGAAATAGATGTGGGTATATGCAAAGAGAGCGAAATAATAGGCTATATTTCTCCCACGTTTTTGAATATTACCAGTGCATTATGATAGCAGTTTATTAAGTGTTTGACTTGTCCTATGCCTTTTGTTCCCACAGGACCTGACCAGGCCAAACCTTTCTGGCATTCTAAATTATTAGCAAAGGGCAGAAAAACTGATGTGGGAATTCAGACATTGAGTTGGTGTGCTGTATTCTACTCTATATTTGCCAAAATGAATATTATTATAATGCAGCCTTTCACAACTTTTTTACCCCTAATAAACCTTTGAACCCCAACCCTAGGTCTTTTTAAGAAACTCTGCAAAAAATAATTGTGCCTACAGTTTTCAGTACATTATTTGATCACTAAAATTGTACAACATTTTATATACAGTATAAGTGTAAATTATCTGGTATACCCAACATATTTGACGCTCGTTTTTATTACTGCTTTTGAAATTAATTAAATAATAGTAAGAAAATGAACACAGAAAGTCAAAATTGTGGTGTCCCCTAACAGTGTAGAAGTTCAGCATTGCATTGCGTCCAATCAGGCGTCCAATCTTAGGAGAGGGTGGGAGGAGGGGACGGGAGAAGACGACATCGAGGACATCGCTCGCCGCCCGCTGCCCCACTGAGACAGGATAAGTGCCGGGTAGACGTCGGGCGGGGGGGCAGATCGCATTCGATGGGCACAGTGGAAGCATTTGATGGCACAGTGGGAGCATTTGATGGGCACAGTGGCAGCGTTAGATGGGCACAGTGGCAGCATTTGATGGGCACAGTGGCAGCATTTGATGGCACAGTGGCAGCGTTTGATGGCACAGTGGCAGTGTTTGATGGCACAGTGGCTGTGTTTGATGGGCACAGTGGCTGCGTTTGATGGTACAGTGGCTGCATTTGATGGTACAGTGGCTGCGTTTGATGGCACAGTGGCTGCATTTGATGGCACAGTGGCTGCATTTGATGGCACAGTGGCTGCGTTTGATGGTACAGTGGCGGCAATTGATGGGCACAGTGGCTGCATTTGATGGCACAGTGGCTGCGTTTGATGGCACAGTGGCTGCATTTGATGGTACAGTGGCGGCAATTGATGGGTACAGTGGCTGCGTTTGATGGCACAGTGGCTGTGTTTGATGGCACAGTGGCTGCGTTTGATGGCACAGTGGCTGCGTTTGATGGCACAGTGGCTGCGTTTGATGGTACAGTGACTGCATTTGATGGTACAGTGACTGCATTTTGAGCACCAGCCATCACTGCCTGCAGTAACATATACATAAAAAGGTGCTAAGGACATCATTGACCTACTGTATTATGGCCACATAGCCAAGGTCAGTCCTGTCCAAGGCAGGTATGCTTATGACATTGTTGACCTAAGATTGCAACATGGCAAAGATCAATGCGGTCACAAGCATCCTGGCCCCTGTGTATATATGTAGCTTCAAGGCGAGGAATGCCCTGGCCACAGTTGATTGGGCAGCAAAGACAGCAGTGACAACTTCCTTCGGGGTTCAGTCCAAACTGAGTTCGGAGCAAACCCAAGCTCATCATCATGGGTCAGTGTAGGTGGTAGGAGATCAATTCAGAAAGGTGGGGATCCTCCTGATCCATACCAGATCACATGCCCTCAACATGGGGAGGGTAGCATGCCAAGAAGGATTTCCCCCAGCAAAGCACCTTGTCCTTATTTTTATTGGGACAAGAGCCTCTTCCCCACAGCCCTGTCCAGGGGATGAGGGGGTCTACCGGCCCCCCAAGTGAATGAGCTAAAGGATAAGTTCACCTTAATGAGCTAAAGGATAAGTTCACCTTTATTCAGGTTGTAACAGTTACTAATACAGCAGTCTCACACTCCTCCCTGATCCCCCCTCCCCCATGCATCCGCTATTACAATTTATAAACCAGCCGTGTCATTCATTTACACAGATCTGTGAATGAATTAACTACAAGTCCCATTTTCTACTATGGCAGATGACTTGTAGTTCTCAATCAACTGCTAGTGTGCTAATGAGCACCCTTGTAGTTCATTACTCTTTCTGCACTTCAGGACCTGCCTGCCTGTACCCCAGCTCATTCACAAAAAAAATGTAAACAGTAAATACACACACTTCGGCAAGTCTTTTATTAACTCACTAGCTGTGTCCTTTTAACTGGGTCTTAAGGTAGGAGGGGGCAGGATGTGACCACTGTGATTGGTTCACAGTGATCATATGATCAGGAGCCCATCCATCCAGCTGAAAATCATAATTAGAGACTGGGCAAGCACCTGTCAGCACAGAAACCTCAACCGCCATGCATGCATATGTGTGGTGTGTGGGGAAGGGCAGGACTTAGGGTGGTGGGAGCCCCTGGGCTTGAGTCACTTTCAGGCCCTACCTTCTATACATTACTGCATTTATCGGCGTATAACACGCACCCCAAGTTTAGGAGGGAATTTTAAGGAAAAAAACTTTTAGGAGGGAAGTTTAAGGAAAAAACTTACATTTAAATGCCCATCAATGCAGCCTTATCAGTGTCCATCTGCAGCCTTGTCCATCCATCTGTAGCCTTATCCAGTGTCATTTGCAGCCTTGTCATTGCAATCTTGAAGTTTAAAAATGACGCCGCCGAGATACAGAGTCCTCTGTATCTCGGCAGCTCTCGGGTCCTCTTGACGGCTCTCAGGTCCTCTCGTGGTCCCAAGCGGAGCCGAGTGTTTGGGTACAGCATCACACAACTGCGCAATTGTCAGTTAAATCGACGCAGTGCTGTATCGCAAAAAAAATGATTGAAGTGCAATATTTCTATTATTACTTTGTTATATAAAATAAAATAGTTCAACTCACCATAAACAGAATCAGTCGGAGCCTGAGCGTGTCACTTGCCAACGTCACCTGCCTTCAGATGCGGATTGTCACTTGCCACGTCACTGGTCAGCGAATGCAGGGTGTCACTTGCCACGTCACTTGTCAGCGGATGCAGGGTGTCACTTGCCAGTGGATGCAGGGTGTCACTTGCCAGCGGATGCAGGGTGTCACTTGCCAGTGGATGCAGGGTGTCACTTGCCAGTGGATGCAGGGTGTCACTTGCCACTTCACTTGTCAGTGGATTCAGGGTGTCACTTGCCACGTCACTTGTCAGTGGATGCAGGGTGTCACTTGCCACGTCACTTGTCAGTGGATGCAGGGTGTCACTTGCCAGTGGATGCAGAGTGTCACTTGCCAGGTCACCTGCCACCGGGTTCGAAGGGGGCCCTGTCGGGTAGGATGTACGGGGGCCCCATGATTGCTAACATTCGGGGGGGCGGCAAACTCCCGCCTGCTAGCCAGCCCGTTTTGTCGGCACCGCTGTTTATTTCACGGGGACCGATCAGGCTTGTGTACTCTCACTTCCTGGTAGCGGTGGAATGCACGATAGGGCGGACGTGATGTAATCAGCCGGAAATGATGCAAGACATGGGAGGCCCTATCTTGCCTTCCACCACTACCAGGAAGTGAGAGTACACAAGCCCGATCGGTCCCTGTTAATTAATCAGCAGCGGTGCTGGCGAAACGAGCTGGCTAGCGGTCGGGAGTTTGCCGTGGATCCGGCCTTGCCCGCGGGGCCCCCTATTAGGCGGGGTCCATGGGCTTGAGCCCAGTCAAGCCCAATGATAAGTCCCACCCTGTGTGTGGGCATTAAGGCCCATATTCCTTGCTGCTGCATATATGTGTAGCACTACCCCGTAGGAGCTGCTAATGATTGTTCAATTCTGCACCCTGCCTCTCAACCCCAAGAACAGTCTCGACCCCTCTGGCACACCTGTATAGTAATATGAGTGTGGAACCCAGCAGTAGAGAGAAACACAATAAGGGTACACTATACCAGTGGTCCCCAACCTTTTTGGCACCGTGGACCGGCTGCATAGAAGAAAATTGTGCCAAGGACCGGGGGGGGTGTCACGATTTTTTGCGGGCAATAGCTGGTGTTAGCGCTTCAATCATCCCGGTACCATGCTTAATATGGTGTCAGGGTGATTGAAGCACATTATTTCTATTATTACATTGTAGTAATAAATGAAATAGTTCAACTCACCATAATGTAGAATCAGTGGGAGCCCTGAATGCGTCACCTGCCACCATCGCCTGCTGTCAGATGTGGATAGTCACTTACCACACTGCCTGCCACCAGATGCGGAATGTCACTTGCCACATCACCTGCCACGCTTACTGCCACAAGATGTGGATTGTCACTTGCCACGTTGCCTGTCACCAGATGCGGAGTGAGTGGAGCGCCCCTTGTGGTTTGTCAGGCAGACAGCTGAGGGGGTGAACTACAAGTCCCAGCACACCCCACTTGTACTCCCACATACAGCTCACCTGTCACTGATGACGTCATATCTCTGTGGGATCGCCCCTCTAGATTTCGCAGGGTGTCTCCCTGCTCATGCTGCAGCCGGTCTCACCTGGCAGAGGGAGGGTCCGGGACTCCTCCGGCTGTCACTCTTTGGCTCCACCCTTCTGCCATTCCTGATTAGCTGTCAATCTGCACCGCTGAACAGAATCTGTTTTCACACAGCGAGGAGCCGCACATGAGAGCGGTGATATTATCTCTGCTTGCCCCCCCACTTGCTTCTTCCACCCACCCAGCGCTCTTATGCCAGCAGCCCAGCATGTCTCTTACTGGCGGCCCGCACTTGCGGCCCGGCTGCAGAAGCGCCATGGCCCGGTAGTGGGCCGGGGACCTGGGGTTGGCAACCCCTGCACTATACAGGATATTTAACGTAACCTTGGAACCCGTCACTTCACCAGCTGTAATAATAGATAGAGACTCACACGGAATATTAATTAACCATTTAGAAAGTTTACTGAAATGGAAATTTAACACAAGGAACAGTGTGATAATTTGAAGGTAATAAATGACAACGGATAACAGTCAATGTATATGTGAAACCGTAGGTTCAATGCTCACTATAGAGATTTATATGCAGGCAGGCGCACAGTAGGACAAACGCTCAATATCCTCAAAAAAAACTTATATTAAGCGTCTTCCCACTGACCTCAAAGAATATGCACCAAATCTGCAGTAAATGTTATGAACATGCAATAGTACAATACAATATATATATCCTGTGCTCAAGGGCTCCCCCTAGGTTGTACTGCAATGTTCCAAATGCAAAGTGAACTGTGATGCTTTATAGAAGATGAATAAAAGTCCCCTGTCTTCTTGGTCTTCAGCTAGCTTATGGTATTAGACTGCAGTGTTTATAAATCCAAACAGGGAAACAAGTTGAAAGCAACTGTAGGATAAGAGATGCGCTGGTAATTGTGTACTTGCAAATATAAGGCACTTATATGTACTTCCACATAAGCAGTGGATGTAGTTCAGTATTGACTTTATAGCACAGAGAAACAAACCCGAAAGTTCCACTGTATGCAGCCTGTGAATAAGTGAGATCACTTCTGTGGGACTACAAGTCTCACCAGTAGTCTGTAGATAACACACTTAATCAATAATGTGCTCTACTGAAATAGGCATGTGCCCTTCTCACCACATAAACCCAGAGGCTCCGTCCAGACTCTCCTCCTGGTGTCTCAGCCTGATGAAAAATGGCTCTGCCACGCTGTATCGCTCCTCCGGATAGCTGAGGTGCAGATTGCTTCAAATGCTCTGTTTGCCTAAACAAGGACCTTTATAGTAGGATCACCAGGTATTTCTTTAATGAAAGCTGCGGAATTAAAAAATCTGAAACTGTCTTTTAAAGTTACATTAAGACATTAACGTTTAAATGAGATTTTATTGATTGGGTGTACATCTCCTTTAATTGTTCCTTCGTGTCTTCTATATTATTTACAGAACAGGTTTCAGTCTGCTCTCCTGTTCCCCCAAAACCAACAATCGATTCCGTAAGAATTTTTCACAAGTTTACAGCACATAATTCTGGATGCACCACAGACAAGTGTCAAGTGTTCTGACAACGCCTGCAGCTTGGAACTTACTTAGGGGAAGGCTTCTCAGTTCAAAAGGAAGGATGAAACTGTCCTGCGGGAATGTGGATGACTAGCGAAGTTACAGTCAGAAGTATCAAGAAATCCCAGAGTCCCAGTCACAGCAGATGTTTTGTTAAAATGAAAAAAACGCCGGCTCAAGACAAGAAATCTTTCTGTTTCTTGTTCTGGGAACAATGAGCAATGAAGATTCTTATAATATCAGTATAAAACAATGAGAACCGAGTTGTGTTGTCCTTGCATTTTGCTCTGATAAGGGAGACTAGACACAAGGGACAGATGTTTTTCTAGATAGATCTGGAGAGTCGGTTTTTGCTAAAAGAATGCTAAGGGGCTAAAGAAAATGTGTAAAAATATGTAAAAAAAAAAAAATATATAAAGATTCTTTGTATTTTTATTAAAAAAAAGACTAAGATGTATAGAGAAAATTGCTTGGTGAATGTCTCATCTTTCATGTAAAAGAAACTTAATACTCGTAATGTTTGTAATATGTGTGTAATGTCAGTTTCTATTTGCCTGTTTGGCTGATCACCCGAATTTGCAGGGTGTTTGCACCGAATGGTTGCCCGGCTGGCAACCATTCAAGGTTATACCCTTTATCGCTGGGCAATTTAATGGTTCAGATGGTAGATGCACCAACTAGAAATAAAGCGTTACTAGATCTACTGATTACCAACAATACAGACCTGATCACGGAAGTGGAAATACGGGGCAATTTAGGAAACAGTGATCACAGGTCAATTGGCTTTAGTATAAATCACACAAATAGGAAACATAAGGGGAATACAAAGACACTGAATTTCCAAAGAGACAACTTCCCTAAACTACGAACCTTGCTATAAGGTATGGATTGGCATAAAATCTTAGGAAAAAAGAACACGAAGGAGAGATGGGTTTGCTCTTATATAAGAGCATTAGCCAATGAATCATATTGGGTAATACATTTAAAAGAGCGAACAAAAGTCCTGGATGGCTCCAATGTAAAAATGCATATAAAAGCAAAGGAGAAGGCCTTCAAAAAATACAAGGTTGAGGGATCATCATCAGCATTCAGACTTTACAAAGAATGCAACAAGAAATGTAAGGGTGCAATTAGGGCGGCTAAGATAGAACACGAAAGACACATAGCGGAGGAGAGGAAAAAAAATCCCAAGAAATTCGGAAAGATTTGAAACATGTTCTAAATCTAAAGTCCATCACATTTTCGTCAGAAAAGGTCCGCTGCAGGTCCAATGAAGCCCACACACGGTCGAATTGTCCGACGGATTTGTTCCGTCGGACAAGATGGTCGAATAGTCCAGGCGTGTGTATAACTCTCACTGCTCAGGCCCTCCAAACATCATAATCACAATCAAAACAATCACCTGAAACATGATAAATATTCACACTGGTCATCTGAATCTCCCTGCCCTATACTCTGGAAGCTTCTTTTAGAGGCAGGTGAAATAAATCAAACACTCAGGAAACCCTGAACTGACAAAAACAACCAATCACTGCTCCACTCACTACAGTGTAGCCATAAACCAAATTTAACCAGGCAGCCTAACTAGAGGAGGGCACTACACCAGAAAGAAAAAGCGAGAGCCCTGGAGCCCTGAGCATCATTTAGATCACATATAGAAAAGGCCTGAGGACAGCTGTGACTAATAATGAGGTCTGACTAGCTGGTGTGATATGGTCTTAGGAATGGAGGGTTTATCTCGCCCAAAGCTCTACAAAGTTAATTTTCCCTAAGTCTAAATACACACTTTAATGCCCTGTACACACGGTCGGATTTTCCGATGGAAAATGTTCAATGGGAGCTTATTGTCGGAAATTCCGACCATGTGTAGGCTCCATCAGACATTTTCCATCGGAATTTCCGTCACTCAAAAGCTGGTTCTCAAATTTTCTGACAACAAAATCCGTTGTCGTAAATTCCGATCATGTGTACACAATTCCGACGTGTTGTACATCACCGCGTTCTTGACGTTAGGAATTTCCGACAAGATTTGTGTGACCATGTGTATGCAAGACAAGTTTGAGCCAATATCCGTTGGAAAAAATCCATGGGTTTTGTTGTCGGAATGTCCGATCGTGTGTACAGGGCATTAGAGTAGTGACTATAAAGAAATCCTGTTTATTGCTTTCCATACAGATGAATAACAATATGTGTCAAACACATGTAAAATTACAACAGAATGGCATGGAAACTGCAAAGGTGTGAACACAGCCAAGTCATTTTGTCTTGTAGCAATTCTTGTTCCTACCTAGAAGCAATCTGTGTTATTAACATTTTAGTGCACACATATAAGTGTGAATGGGTTTAACTATTTCAAAACCGCCCACCACATATATACTGCAGCAGGGCGGCTCTATTGTGTGAAACAATGTACCTGTACATTGTTTTGTGCACTAGATACTGAGGGGAAGCCAATCTGTGGGTTCGGCGGACCCGATGTCTGCCGGGCACCCACGATCGCTTGTAAACAAGGCAGATCCCTGTTCTGACAGGGAAGTACACAGATATCTTCTGTTCCTAGTAATCAGGAACAGTGATCTCTGTGTTCTTCCATCCCCCACACAGTTAGAAAACACTTGCAGGGAACTAATAAACGAAAATAGTTGCGCTATTGAAAACTAGTGAACAAAATATAAAACTGAAAACTTAACACACTATAAATCATTGTCCTGCTTAATATATATGGCCACCGTCCGTCCCCCTTCCTCAAAAGTGCAATCTTAAGTAAGCACAGAGCACATAGAAGAACAAAAGGCTCCAATAGTGCGTTATCAGGGAACACACTTAACCCTTTGATCGCCCCTGATGTTAACCCCTTCCCTGACAGTGTCATTTATGCAGTAATATATTAAAATGTATTTATTTTTACACTTTTTTATTTTCATTCAATGTTATTGTGATTAAAAGGGATGTACAACACCCCTTGTGTTAGCTCTTGGGCAGTGACAGGTACTCTTTATGGAGAGATCTGGGGTCTATTAGACCCCTGATCCCTCCTCTGCCCTCCAAAGCAGCTGATCTAAAACAGACCTGATTGATCAGCTGCTTCCAGAGCTGTAACAGCCAGAGAAACAGTGAACTGAAATCAGAAGTAAAAAAAACATTGTTGCTTCCGGGTTCACTCATCATAGAGGAGATGTTTGGGGAAACAGACATTCCTCCATCTCTTCTGTGGGCAGCCGACCTGACCACTTACAGTGGTCCCAAGCTCCCCAGAAGAAATAGCCTCCAATTAGCAAGCTTCATTTGTTAGATTCACAGCATTAAAGTGAACCCTGATTGGCTTACAGCGCTGCCACGCCCTCTCCTAGTCTGCTGTGCAAGGTTTTATAACAGGAGGCTAGAACAAAGAAAGATTTGTTATGATTATAAAGATAGATTAATTCCCTACTCATTTCATTAAGCGAAAAAAAAAAAATAAATGTTTTGCCTTAAAATGTGGTTTGTTTTGTGTATTTATAGTAATTTTATTTATTTCAAGTGTACTTCGTGTTTAAGTTTTTTTATTTATTTTTTCCTATTGCGTGTTTTCCCTTTGAAAATGTTTAGTTATGTTTTTAGAACTAAATTTTAAAAGATAACCAGATTTAGATTTGTGTAGCCAGAATATCTTAGACTGTGCCTGTAAAAACATTCAGTACTAAGAGAAAGAAATAGATAAACAGAAAAACAGAATTTGATACTATTATAGAAATAGAGTCATTTTTTGTCATTTTAGGAATTTTTCACAAATACACACGGTAGCTGGTAGGGATAGGTGCAGTCTTTCCCCATTGAAAATGCTACTTTTCAACTCATTAAGTTGCTAAGGCAAAAACAAGAAAAAATATATATTGTTTTTCTTTAGAAAGTGTGATTTTTCTAGCTTGTAGGAATAAGTGAATTTTCTAGAAAGGAAAAAGTCCCTATTCAGCTCATTAAGCTGCTAAGGCAAAAAAGGAAAATCTATTTTTTTCTAATTATAAAAAGGTGGGGTTTGTTTTATGTATTTAGAGTAGTTTTGAATACATAATTTAGTGTTCTTAGTAATTGTGTTTTTTTTTCATTGATCATTATAAGGGTTATTTTGCTTTTAGTTTTTAGTTTTATTTGTTTACTACCTGTATGATCATGAGGCTGACAAAGGGTCATTTTGTGGCCTAAGAACCGGTCCAGGATGGTTGCAAGAAGCCTCTGTAACCCTAAAAATCATAGCAGTCCTAAAAAAACAACATATCTCTCTAGTTTACCCTATTCCAAAACATTTTGCAAAAATCTCCCAATTTTCTAATATTTTTTGAAGAGATAAGAACTCCCAATTTCACTCATCACCAATTGCTGGATTAAATTTGGGTGTTTATATTTTTTAAACTTTAGAAATTAATTCTGGATTTTTTTATTCATGAGCGCAGTTCTCCTGATATGCTTTATGATATTTATGTTTTTGATCTTTCCTTGCCAAGATTTGTTTTCAGGAAACATTGCCACCTCTCCCAGACATCTGTGAATTTCTAATTAATATGCCAAACAGACACACATAGAAATGGAGCTACTTGGTGTATTTGGAATATTTACCTCCATGAAGAGGTTTTGTTCCTCCTCTGAATCATTCTGTTTAGCAATACATCTACGTCTTAAATTTTAATGTGAAAGCTCATTATGAAATACTTACCTTGGATAGATGCCCTGCAGTGCCGCCCACACTCTGCGGCTGACATCTTTCCCAGTGTTACTTCTGGGTTCATGGGCTCTGTGATTGGCCGGAGCCATGATGACATCACTCCCACGTTTGCGCGCAGGTGCCACTGGTCACGGCAGGGGTCCTGAAGAAATGGCATGAGCGACCTTCAGTGCGCATGTGCTGATGATGTTGGCGGCAGCTAATATAGTATGCGGTGCAAGTTTAGGAGATGTTTACAGTACCTACAGGTAAGCCTTACTATAGGCTTACCCGTAGATACAATTAAAGAGGAAGACTTTACTTACAAGCTGCTTGCTGTGGGGGCACCTGGCAGGAGGGAGGGGCCAGGAGCACCAGCATGGGATCCGAGAAGAGGAGGATCCAGGCTGCTCTGTGCAAAACCATTACACAGAGCAGATAAGTATAACATGTTTGTTATTTAAAAAAAAAACAAGACTTAAATATCGCTTTAAGATGTGAAAAAATCCCCTATGCCAATCTTCTAATGCTACGTACACACTAGTAGACTTTTCTACCGGACTGGTCCGATGGACCGAGTCCGGCGGACAATTCGACCGCGTGTGGGCGTCATCGGACCTTCAGCGGACTTTTTCTGACAAAAACCTGATGGACTTTAGATTTGGAACATGTTTCAAATCTTTCCAACGGACTCGAGTACGGTCGAAAAACCCGCTCCTCTGTATGCTAGTCCGACGGACAAAAACCGATGCTAGGGCAGCTATTGGCTACTGGCTATCAACTTCCTTATTTTAGTCTGGTCGTACGTCATCACGGTCGAATCCGTCGGACTTTGGTGTGATCGTGTGTAGGCAAGTCCGTTCGTTCGAAAGTCCGTCGGAAGTCCGTCGAAAGTCCGTCGAAAGTCCGTCGGAAGTCCGTCGGACCTTTGATGCCGAAAAGTCCACCCGTGTGTACACGGCATTAGTCCCATTCCTCAGATAGCTCCCTTTCCCACTCAAACATGTAAGGAAGCTTGCCTGGGTCCTAAAAAGTTATTTTTAACACTGAATATAATAAATATATAAAATATTTTTACATGTTAGATCTCCTTCAAATATTTAAAATGATAGATGGGCTCACTTTAAAAGCTGGCATTCCTCTCTGAATTTACAATTAAAATGTTTCTGCATTAACCAGGAAGCTGTGCAATAAAAAAAAAATATATATATCTATATATATATATAGATATATATATATATCTATCTATATAATATATAGATAGATATATATATATATCTATATATATATATACACACACACAAACATCACTCACGACACGCCAATGTGTATTAATACAGCTGCATCATTAGCTAAGCCATTATACACAGGCTGTAATGGGAATCATTTCACAATTAATTAAAACGGCAGAAATGTATGTATTGTTAGATCATTATAGAGAGTCGCTCATACCAGTTCAGTGATTTATTGTTCTGTTGTGTCTTCTAGTAAACAGATTTGATGACTATCTCAAGACTAAAACCTAATTAGGATTTAGTAGAAGGCAAGACTGGCAGAAGTGATTCTATCATCGAAACATTATTAATTCATTGTTGCAATAATTCCGGGTTTATCGAAATGGGAAATAATTTTAATTATAAGCGTCAGGTTCACATAAACAGAGAAGGAAAACATGCAGTTACAAATGGAGGCAACTGGGATGGGCAAAGTAATTATTGGTTTATAAGAATGTTTAATTTGATTTTTTTAAATGATAGCCAAGTGCTATTTTAATATGTTCCTAGAATGATTTGACCTTTTTCGTCTGTCTATATAACATTTTTTTGTTTAAAAATGTAACATTATACCTCTTTGCTGTGTTTATTTTTTTTTTTTTAGCGATCTTAGATTGTTGTTTAAAAGCAATTTAAAGACCACATTAAGGTTCAGCAATCAATTCTTTTATAGCCTGAGGTCATTGAAATTCAGATGCCCTTACCACGTTTAGCAGTGTCCATTAACTTGCCAATAACTCTATAACTAATTTGCCTACTTAAATAATTTTTACATATACGTTTTTTGTGTTTGTTGTTTTTTTTTTTTTTTTTTTTTGCTACTCTGTTTTAATAATTAGTTAAGTTTAATAATAAAGTTAAATTAGTACAATTAGTAATTTTATCATAATGATAGAGAAAGGGGATTTATCTCAGACTTACAGAAATACAGAGAAAATATTTACAGATGGGACATTTAAAGTGCCATTAGTTAAAGACCTGTCTAAAAATGAACTAAAAGAACACTTTATTCCAGGACATGTTACAAGTAAAAGGACATTAGTACAAAAAACAATGTTTTAATTTTGCGTCTAATCACAGACACATCTTTTACAACCTGTACCATAACACAATGTACCCATTCCAAAGGCTATGCCAGATTTTGCAATGACAGGTTGAAGTAACCTTTGGTAGACAAACAAGTTATGATATACATAGGTACAGATGGTAATTAGCTATTTGACGCGTTTCGTAATGGGCTTCATCAGGAAGAAAAAGTTGAAAAGATCTGTCATATGAATAATAGCAACCAATAAAATTATACAACATATACTTTACAGTTCTTGGATAATATATGTTATAATGCAACTCACGTGTCACGTCCATCAAAACTGGAAGCCCATTGGAGTCCTATTGTTGCAAAATTTGGCATATGCTAAGGAATAGGTGCATTATGTTATGGTACAGGTTGTAAAAGATGTGTCTGTGATTACACGCAACATGAAAATATTGCTTTTTGGATTAATGTCCTTTTAATTGTAACATGTTCTGGAACAAAGTGTTCTTTTAATTCATTCTTGGAAATGTCTTTGACTAATAGCATCCTAAAAGTCCCATCTGTAAACATTCTCTCTGTTTTTTATCATAAACCACCAAATAGACCAAAACATTTAAAAAAAAAATACATTTTTGGTTAGTTTACACCTTGTTCATAATCTTTTGTAAAACTTTTTAAATTCATTTTTTACACACTATATTGCACTGTGACAGCTTTGGCCTGGTGGTTTCAGCTGTCACTGCACCTCTGAGTACCTTACCTGGGTAAGGTATAGAGACAGCTGGAGTTGGCAGATTTGCTTGTAAACAAACCATGTGATTACAATGATTTTTGTAAGAATCACATGAGCAGGTAAACAAAGCCATTTGCGTACTATGATTCTCATAATAAGCACATGATCGAGTAAACAAAGTCATGTGATTACCTCAATTTTCATGATCATGGCATGATCAGATGCCATGCTGGGTGGTTCCTAATCATTAGGGTAGACCAGGGTTCTCCAAACTTTCTAAACAAAAGGCCAGTTTACTGTTCTTCAGACTTTAGGGGGACCAGACTGTGGCCAGTAGGAATAAAAGATGTCCTGGCATCCAGTAGGAGTAAACAACGCCCTTTCTTTGGGGTCAGTGGGAGGTCTAATGCCCCATCATTGGTGTCAGTGGGAAGAATAATGCCCCATTCTTGGTGTCATTGGAGGAAGAGTGTCCCATCGTTGGTATCAATGGAAAGAATTCTGCCCCATCGTTGATGTCAGTGGGAGGAATTGTGCCCTTTCATTGGTGTCAGTGGGGGGCATAGTGCCCCAATGTTGGTATTAATGAAAGGAATTATTCCTCATCATTGGTGTCAGTGGAAGGAATTGTGCCCCATCGTTGGTGTCAATGGAAGCAATTGTGCACTTTCGTTGGTGTCAGTGGGAGGGATATTACCCTATTGTTGTTGGTTTCAGTGGGGAAAATAGTTGCCCATTTTTTAGTGCCAATGGAAGGAATAGTATACAATTGTTGGTGTCAGTGGGAGGAATAGTGCCCCATTGTTGGTGTCTGTGGGATAGTGGCCCATCAATGGTATTAATGAAAGGAATTATGCCTCATCATTGGTGTCAATAAAAGGAATTGTGCCCTTTTGTTGGTGTCAGTGGGATGAATAATGCCCCATTGTTGGTGTCAGTGGGGGGAATTGTTCCCCTTTTGATGGTGCCAATGTGAGAAATAATGCCAAATTGTTGGTGTCAGTTACAGGAACTATGCCCCATTGTTGGTGTCATTGGGAGGTATAGTGCCCCAAGGGCCAGATAAAGGCAAGCAAAGGGCCGCATCCAGCCCCCGGGCTGTAGTTTGGAGACTACTGTTGTAGACTAATGACTTTCAGTGAGAATATAGCTGAGCACTAGGGATGAGCTTCGAGTTCGAGTCGAACTCATGTTCTACTCGAACATTGGCTGTTCGCAAGTTCGCCGAACAGCGAACAATTTGGGGTGTTCGCGGCAAATTCGAATGCCGCGGAACACCCTTTAAAAGTCTATGGGAGAAATCAAAAGTGCTAATTTTAAAGGCTTATATGCAAGTTATTGTCATAAAAAGTGTTTGGGGACCCGGGTCCTGCCCCAGGGGACATGGATCAATGCAAAAAAAAGTTTTAAAAACGGACGTTTTTTCAGGAGCAGTGATTTTATTAATGCTTAAAGTCAAACAATAAAAGTGTAATATCCCTTTAAATTTCGTACCTGGGGGGTGTCTATAGTATGCCTGTAAAGGGGCGCATGTTTCCTGTGTTTAGAACAGTCTGACAGCAAAATGACATTTGGAAGGAAAAAACTCATTTAAAACTACCCGCGGCTATTGCATTGCCGACAATACACATAGAAGTTCATTGATAAAAACGGCATGGGAATTCCCCACAGGGCAACCCCGAACCAAAATTAAAAAAAAAAAATGATGTGGGGGTCCCCCTAAATTCCATACAAGGCCCTTCGGGTCTGGTATGGATATTAAGGGGAACCCCAGCCAAAATTTAAAAAAAAAATTGACGTGGGGTTCCCCCTAAATTCCATACCAGACCCTTCAGGTCTGGTATGGATTTTAAGGGGAACCCCGCGCCAAAAAAAAAAAAAAAAAAACGGCGTGGGGTCCCCCTAAAAATCCATACCAGACCCTTATCCGAGCACGCAACCTGGCAGGCCGCAGGAAAAGAGGGGGGGACGAGAGTGCGGCCCCCCCCCCTCCTGAACCGTACCAGGCCACATGCCCTCAACATTGGGAGGGTGCTTTGGGGTAGCCCCCCAAAGCACCTTGTCCCCATGTTGATGAAGACAAGGGCCTCATCCCCACAACCGTGGCCGGTGGTTGTGGGGGTCTGCGGGCGGGGGGCTTATCGGAATCTGGAAGCCCCCTTTACCAAGGGGACCCCCAGATCCCGGCCCCCCCCCTGTGTGAAATGGTAAGGGGTTACTTACCCCTACCATTTCACTAAAAAACTGTCAAAAATGTTAAAAATGACAAGAGACAGTTTTTGACAATTCCTTTATTTAAATGCTTCTTCTTTCTTCCTTCATCTTCTTCTTCTGGTTCTTCTGGCTCTTCTGGTTCTTCCTCCGGCGTTCTCGTCCAGCATCTCCTCCGCGGCGTCTTCTATCTTCTTCTCCTCGGGCCGCTCCGCACCCATGGCATGAGGGGGGAGGCTCCCGCTCTTCTCTTCATCTTCTTCTTCATCTTCTTCTTCTTCTTCTTCTTCTCTTCTTCATCTCTTCTTCCTTCTTCATTTCTTCTGCGGGCCGCTCCGCATCCATGCATGGAGGGAGGCTCCCGCTGTGTGACGGCGTCTCTTCGTCTGACGGTTCTTAAATAACGGGGGGCGGGGCCATCCGGTGACCCCGCCCCCCTCTGACGCACGGTGAATTGACGGGACTTCCCTGTGACGTCACGGGGAATGCCACAGGGAAGTCCCGTCATGTCCCGTGCGTCAGAGGGGGGCGGGGTCACCGGGTGGCCCCGCCCCCCGTTATTTAAGAACCGTCAGACGAAGAGACGCCGTCACACAGCGGGAGCCTCCCTCCATGCATGGATGCGGAGCGGCCCGCAGAAGAAATGAAGAAGGAAGAAGAGATGAAGAAGAGAAGAAGAAGAAGAAGAAGAAGATGAAGATGAAGAAGAAGATGAAGAGAAGAGCGGGAGCCTCCCCCCTCATGCCATGGGTGCGGAGCGGCCCGAGGAGAAAAAGATAGAAGACGCTGCGGAGGAGATGCTGGACGAGAACGCCGGAGGAAGAACCAGAAGAGCCAGAAGAACCAGAAGAAGAAGAAGATGAAGGAAGAAAGAAGAAGCATTTAAATAAAGGAATTGTCAAAAACTGTCTCTTGTCATTTTTAACATTTTTGACAGTTTTTTAGTGAAATGGTAGGGGTAAGTAACCCCTTACCATTTCACACAGGGGGGGGGCCGGGATCTGGGGGTCCCCTTGGTAAAGGGGGCTTCCAGATTCCGATAAGCCCCCCGCCCGCAGACCCCCACAACCACCGGCCACGGTTGTGGGGATGAGGCCCTTGTCTTCATCAACATGGGGACAAGGTGCTTTGGGGGGCTACCCCAAAGCACCCTCCCAATGTTGAGGGCATGTGGCCTGGTACGGTTCAGGAGGGGGGGGGGGCCGCACTCTCGTCCCCCCCTCTTTTCCTGCGGCCTGCCAGGTTGCGTGCTCGGATAAGGGTCTGGTATGGATTTTTAGGGGGACCCCATGCCTTTTTTTTTTTTTTTTTTGGCGCGGGGTTCCCCTTAAAATCCATACCAGACCTGAAGGGTCTGGTATGGAATTTAGGGGGAACCCCACGTCAATTTTTTTTTTTAATTTTGGCTGGGGTTCCCCTTAATATCCATACCAGACCTGAAGGGCCTTGTATGGAATTTAGGGGGACTCCCACATCATTTTTTTTTTTTAATTTTGGTTCGGGGTTGCCCTGTGGGGTATTCCCATGCCGTTTTTATCAATGAACTTCTATGTGTATTGTCGGCAATGCAATAGCCGCGGTAGTTTTAAATGAGTTTTTTCCTTCAAAATGTCATTTTGCTGTCAGACTGTTCTAAACACGGGAAACATGCGCCCCTTTACAGGCATACTATAGACACCCCCCAGGTATGAAATTTAAAGGGATATTACACTTTTATTGTTTGACTTTAATCATTATTAAAATCACTGCTCCTGAAAAAACGGCCGTTTTTAAAACTTTTTTTTGCATTGATCCATGTCCCCTGGGGCAGGACCCAGGTCCCCAAACACTTTTATTGACAATAACTTGCATATTAGCCTTTAAAATTAGCACTTTTGATTATTCATGTTCGTGTCCCATAGACTTTAACGGTGTTCGCGTGTTCGAACGAATTTTTTTCCTGTTCGCATGTTCTGGTGCGAACCGAACAGGGGGGTGTTCGGCTCATCCCTACTGAGCACTAAAACTGAACGTAGATTAATGTTCTCTCAGCTTGGTGAACCATGCCATATACAGATTGCAGGCATGTAGTTGTTAAGGGCATTTTTTAGCGTATTGTGAGCCTAAATGTTGAGTTATTATTGTAGTGTTAACCTTACAGTCTTTTTCTGTCATTTTTTTCCATTTTTACATACTTGCTATACCATATGTCCAATACTGATAATATACGGTATGCAACTTTTTTTTATTTCCCTTCTTATTGCTGATTTTATTTCACTGCAGTCACTCAGACTTTCCACTGAATAATTGCTAAAGCAAAATCTCATCTAAAAAAAAAAGTCTATTTTCCTCATTTAGTGTCTAGACTGGCACATTATCGATTAAGTAGATGTAAAACCTAACATGCTGATAATTAGTTTGCACCATGCGTTCTCAATCATTTTAATTTTTTTTCCCATAAAATCCCATTTTCACCTTTTTTCACCATCTTCCGCATCTCAGTGCTGCTGATCTCCTCCAGCCTCTTTCGGACACATCCTGCAGTCATTCCAACATTGACTACACGTCATTGCTCTGAATCCTGATAGTGACAATAGTGAATCGTGCCTAAACAATTTGTGTCATCATGGCTGCTTGTAGTCTCAATCAGAGGGCACATGTTGGATAAAGCAGGGATAAGTTATAGCCTCTGTTAGTTTTGAATTGCCATTTGTGTCTGTATGGGGGAATTTTACTCCCACTTCCCGTCAAGACAGGAAATTATGGGAAATATCTCCAAAGGGGCAACCAAAAAGCAGAAAACGGAAAATTGTATCATATTTACCGTAATTTTCCTTTCCTGGTGCCAATCCATGGCAGCATACCTGTGATAGAGCTCCGCCTCTACTCTGCCTTCAGGACTATTGAATAGCATAAATTAAAGGGCATTGTGCCTCCCCCAACATTCTTCGTAATATAGAATACCAAGGTTGGGAGTTTATGCTGCCATGGATTGGCACCAGGAAAGGAAAATTACGGTAAGTATGATACAATTTTCCATTTTCCTGGTGCCTCCATGGCAGCATACCTGTAATAAATAACTAGCTCACACGGGTGGGTTTAATGCTTTAATGAAAAATTTTAATCAGATACAGACATAGCAGCACAAAGTTCTCTTCTCCCGAACTCTACAGTCGTAAGAGCTCCGGGATCAACACGATAATGCTTAAGGAACGTGTGTCGAGAAGACCAAGTGGCGGCCCTGCATACTGTTTCCAAAGAAACATTTGCCCTCGCTGCCCAAGAAGCTGATACCACTCTTGTCGAATGAGCATTCACCTGAGCCGGAGATTCCAAGTTCTTCACCCTGTATGCTTTCTGAATTAGTTTGACAATCCAGGATGCCAAGGTTCTGGTAGAAGCTTCCTTTCCTCTATTCTTACCCCATGGGATGATGAGTAATCTTTCAGAATTACTGAAACTTGCTGTGGCTTCCAAGTAGGCCCTGAGGACTTTGAATATGTCTAACTCGTGACAGGAGTTTGATTCTGAGTCCATGAAAACTGGTAATGCCCATGGTTCTGACAGGTTTGCCGTTGAGGTGACCTTAGGCGTAAACCCTTGGAGAGAGTGAAGTTCTACACTATCTGGAAAAAAGGATATATGTTCATCCCCGATGCCCAGAGAGTGGAGTTCTGAAATCCTCCTGCCGGATGTAATAGCCAATAGAAAAGTTGTTTTTAAAGTTAGGTTCCAAATTGAGACCTCTTCAACCGGCACAAACGGATGAGTAAATAGGACTTCCAATATTAGAGGAATATCCCACTTTGGAAAGGATTGTCTGGATGAAGGATGCATCTTCAATACTCCCCTGAGGAACGTGACCACTAGAGGTTTTTCTGCCCACCTGGTGTTAGTTGCTGCAGAAATTGCAGACACTTGTACCTTAAGGGTACTCTGGCTGAGCCCCAGTTTGCAGAAAACTCAGAACATCAGTAGTAGAAGGAGAGATAGGATCAAACCCTTTTCCTGTGGTGTAGGATAAGAACTTGTTCCAAATCCTCGCATATATTGTGTTGGTTGTAAGTTTTCTGGCTTTCAACAGGATGGATATGACCTCTTGAGAACAGCCTAACGATTCAAACCTCCTCCTTTCAACTTCCATACACAAAGGTCCAGCTTCTGTGGGTCTGGATGGGCCAGCCTGCCCTGGGTCAACAACTGCGGGAAGGGAGGAATTATGATCAGAGGATCCACACTGAAGTGCATTGCTAGTGGAAACCAAGGTCTCTTCAGCCAATAGGGTAGCCTGCTAGAACTTGGACTGGTTCGCTCAGGAGTCTGAGGAGAAACCTCGATATGAGTGGGCGAGGAGGAAAGGCGTAAGCTGTCTTGAAGGTCCAAGGACAAGATAGCGCATCTACTCCCTCCACTTGTGGATGTGGGAGGCTAGAGAATAATCTCCTGAGTTTGGCATTCTCCTGCGCAGCAAAGAGATCAACCTGTGGGGTCTGCCATAGATTTGAGATTTGGTTGAGCACATGGGGATGGAGAGATCACTCGTTGTTGTCCCCAAACCTCCTCGATAAGACATCTGCCTCCGTGTTCATCTTGCCTGGGAGATATATTGCCCTGAGGTCTACCAGGTTCCTCTCTGCCCAGAGCATTACAGGTTCCACTTTCCTCAGAAGTGTCTTGCTGTGGGTGCCCCCTTGCTTCTGAAGGTACGAGACTGCAGCCTTGTTGTCCAAACGCAGAAGTACTCTCTGCCCCTTGACCTGAGATGCAAAAGAGGTTAAGGCTAGAAATGCTGCCCTCATTTCTAGGACGTTGGACACTATCCCTCTGGTGGGAAAGGACCATCTTCCTTGAATCCGAAATTCCCTGCAATGGGCACCCCACCCCTGGCCACTCGCATCTGAAGTAATTGTGGTCCATGAGTGGGAACCCAAATGATGGGACCGGGAGAGATTCTCTGGATTCATCCACCAGTTTAGACTCCTGCTCATTAGCGTTGTTAAACGGATTGTCTGGGAAAGATGTTGCCATTTCCATTTTATTAAGAATCCCGTCTGGAAGTGTCTCAGGTGCTAATGAGACCATGGAACTAGAGGTATGCACGAGGACATCCTGCCAATAAGGCTCAGACACTGTGAGGCTGATAGACGGGACCTCTGTATGGTCTTGGATACCTTCTGAATGATGCCCTCCATCTTCATTTGGGGTAAAGAGACTGTGCCTAGGTGCGTATCGAACATTGCTCCTAGGTAGATCATCTGTTGTGTTGGAACTAATTGGCTCTTTCAATAGTTCACCAACCACCCCAACTCCGACAACGACTGAAGAGGAATCTCCCTGTGGGCTATAAGCTGGCTCGGGTTGTTTGACAGCAAGAGGATATGTTCCAGGTAGTGATAAGTTCTTTAATCCCCTCTCTCTAAGAGGGGCCAAGACAGATATCAACACTTTTGTGAACACCCGAGGGGAGGTGCACAGCCCGAAGGGCAGAGCCTGAAATTGCAGGTGGACATGACCCACTGCAAACCTTAAGTATTTTTGGAAGGATGGTAGAATAGGGACGTGGAGGTAAGCATCCTGCAGGTCTATCGATGTTAACCAGTCTCCTGGTTGTATGGTTTGGATAATCATTTGGAGCGACTCCATCTTGAAGCTTTGGAGATGGATGTATCGTTTTAGCTTTTTCAGATCTATTACAGGTCTCCAGTCGCCTGTTTTTTTCTAAAGGAAAACAAAATAAGTGTAACGCTAAAACAATCTTAAATGTCCAACATAGAGACAGTGAAGTCCAAGAGCTAATGAACCTCTAGGTACGAATTAGAAAAAAGTCCTCCATATTTGTATGACTCATAATAAGTGATAGTCCATAGAAATTAGGTGACTTCATGTGAGGAATAAATCAATAGGTGCGTGACATCTGAAGTGAAGACAAAAAGCACACCACCACCGACAATAAGGAGGCTTACCGGATCTATTGGACCCAATGAGACATACGCCTAGTTGGGTCAAGACAGGCTTAGGTGGTAAACGGCTGTAGAGGATCCAGAGGGGTGGTAGGGATGGAGGTCCTGGGATGAACCGTGGACTGATATGTCCCTCAGGATGATGTTAGAAGACAGATGGCAGTAGCAATGGGTGGAGAGGAAAAAGAAAAGGCCACATAGTGTAAATCCATAAAACAGGTACCAAATTTATTAAAATGAGAAATACACTCACATGTAAATCTTTAAAATCAGCTCTGTAAACATATGGCGGCAGTGGGGTCCTACCCGACGGATTTTGTCCTCTTAGACGTCGTCTGTTTTTTTCTGCACCAGGAAAAGGGTGAAATAAAAACCTGTAAATCACTCCGATGGGGGAACAGGTAGTGCTGCCCCTTGACGCTGCAGAGACTCCATAAATTGCTTTAGGACCAGTGCTTTCTGTGGGGAGGCCGGTAACTGTGTTTCTTTGAAAGACGTGTGAGGAGGCTGCTGAGAGAAGGTCCAGAAGTGACCGTACCAGATCGTTGATAGGACCCAGGGGTCTTGACACTTGGAGGCCCAGATGGGGAAAAAAGTTTTAGCCGGGCTCCTACTGGGGGCGTCTCTGCCCCTTTGGCGTGTTCTTTCTGGCTCCCAAGAAAGAAGTCTGGGTGCCTCTCCACGATTTCCTGTTGTCCCTAAAAGGGTGAGACTGCCTGAAGTCTCTAGAATTTGATTGCCGGAGTTGGGATAAATAGGCCTTTGTTCTCCGGACCTTCCTGTCCTGAGGAAGTAAGCCAGATTTGCCCCCTGTTACTCTGTAGATTGCTTTGTCGAGTTTCTGGCCAAACAAAGATTTTTTCATCAAAGGGAATCTTGCACCAATTTTGCTTTGATGCTAGATCGGCTGTCCAAGGTTTTAGCCATAAGGCCCGCTTTGCCATAACCGAGTGCAGCATTGAATTGGCCGAACAACGGATTGTGTCAATCGCAGCTTCTCCTGCGAAATCTGCCACCAACTTAAGCTCCTCCAGAGCTTTGATTATGTCCTCTTTAGGAACATCTTGGTGCAGGGCTGTCTCAACATTTTCCGTCCAAGACCTGATGGCATTGGAAACTGACGTCAGCGCAATGGCTGGTCTGCAAGCCGCTCCTGCCGCTAGATAGCTCCTCTTGAGGTCTAGGTTAATACGTCTATCTAGGGGATCCTTGAAAGACATTGAATCCTCCATTGGCAACGTTACATTTTTTGCCACTACAGCCGCATCAACCACAGGCATTGAACTTAAGGACTGAGTATCTGAATCTGCCAGTGGATACAGTTTGGATAAACGTGCTAGAGAAAACTTTTAATCAGTTTTGTTCAACTCATCCTCTATGGTCTACCTGATCTCCCCCATTAATGGGAAAAAGACTTGCTTTCTCTTGAGGAATGGGAAATAGGTTTTTGATTTTGATTTTTGAGGAGGCTCTTCCGGGTCTTCCCAGGCAATGGTGCTCCTTACCGCTTGTACAAAGGGTTGAACCAGGGAGAAATTGAAACCAGATGGTTCAGTATCATCCGAGGACTCCTCGGATGAGTCTACCGGACGAGTTTGTTTAGCTGTTTTTCCTGATGGAGACAAAGGAGTACTAACAGCTCATGGACCCGGAATGTCGGGGTCTAAATCCAATACTTGGGCAGTTTGTGAAACCGGGTGAAATCATGGCCGTCAGTTCAGAAAGAGAGTCTTTCATGGTTTGTTTCATGGTTTCATGGTTTGTTTGAGTAGGTCAACCACCTGTTGGCCTTCTAATTGCCAGTTAGCTGCGTAGTCCCTGAGACAGTCTCTACAGACAAGCTTATCAGGGAGTGGAACCGTGCCACAGGCCCAACATTTTTTCCTTGATGCCCGTGGTGGGGGCGAAGGCGAATGTTGATATCTATGAGATCCTGATCTTTTAGAAGATTTATGGTGAGAAGAGCGTGACCTCCGCTCAGGACCATCGTCATTGTCATGGCGCCTTAAGGATTTTCTGAACCGCTTTGAAGGAACAGGGCTGAAACAAACAAAGTTTGTTTGTCATTGGTGCACTCTTTTTTTTTTTTTTTTTTCTTTAAATACTCACGTACAGGTGGTCCACATACCTATTGGATACAAGAGCATCTTGACTATGAGACAAATGGCTCATGGTGAATTATGGGCAGGAGGATCAGCTGTAGAAAGGCGAAGTAAGAAACAAAAGAAATATATAGCCTCTCACCTCAAATGAAGACCCCCTACAGGTCAAGTCAGGCCTTGGTATGAATAAAACCAGGATCCTCAGCAATCGATCGACTCCCACAGATATCCACAGCAGTACTGGTACCGGGGTGGACTTCAGGCTCATCCGATGTGATATGGTCATGCAATAAAGAGGAGGGGCTTCATAGTGCAGTATTTTAATCAAATTTATTTGAACAAAAAGTAGTAACTCACAGTTTAAAATCCTAGATACAGCTATGTAAGGTACTTCCGGTCTCGGCCGCGACCGGAAGTGACTACAACTGGCTCCTCTCTGACGCGTTGCATCACCGTACACGTGACTTTATCAAAGGATTCACAAACATAAATTAAGGCAGTAATAAACCCAAAAGCAAACATTTATTATATTGCAGCTTACCAATTCTTATATGTGGTGGCTACATTTGTTTTCTTTTTTAGGCTTTCTTTCTTATATTTTCATTTGGTGATCCAGACAGTAAGGCAACAAGTGCAGTTGCACACTGCAAGAGCAGTTGCTCCTAGACATGTGCGGTCCATTTAACGCCGAATAAATATTATAAATATATCCGAATACCCAAATTATAGTATAAACAAAGTTTACCGAATGCTCAGAAAAAAACTAAATAAAATTCATCCCAATTTCCGAAATTCGAATTGAAATTCAAATCGCATTTTACTTCAAATTCCATTCAAATTCGAACTGTAAACATATTTCTGAAATCAAAGACTGTGTGCGTTATCCCTACCATTTTGAAATAATGCTGTTTTTATTAAGCCAAAGGCGATTTAACCACTTTAAGACCAGCCACCGTGATTATACTGCGGTGGGTTGGCTCTCCTGGGCGAATCGCTATAGGTGTACGTTGACCGCTTTAAGAGCAATAGGGCGTGTGCCGCCTTAGGCGTGCGCGCCCTCGGCGCGACGGCCAAAGCCAATGCATTTGGCTGGCCGCCGCGATGTCTGCTGGCCAACCGCGATCGCTCCACAGAGAGCCAGAACGGGGATCTGTCAAAGTAAACAAACGGATCTCTGTTCTGACAGGGGAGGAGAGACAGATCTGCTGTTTTTAGTGATTAGGAACAGCGATCTCTCTCCTCCTCCAGTCAGCCCCCTAGTGTTAACCCCTTCCCTGCCAGTGACATTTACACAGTAATCAGTGCTTTTTATAGCACTGATCGCTGTATAAATGTCAGTGGTCCCAAAAATGTGTCAAAAGTGTACGATCTGTCGATGCAGTCCCACTAAAAAAAAAAATCGCAAATCGCAACCATTACTAGTAAAAAAAGAAATAATACAAATGCCATAAATCTATCCCATAGTTTGTAGACGCTATAACTTTTGCGCAAACAAATCAATATACGTTTATTGCCATTTTTTTTACCAAAAATATGTAGAAGAATACATATTGGCCTAAATTGATGAAGAAATAATTTTTTTTTTTTTTTTTTTTGGGGGGGATATTTATTATAGCAAAAAGTAATAAATTATTGTTTTTTTTTTTCTAAATTGTTGCTCTTTTTTTGTTTATAGCGTAAAAAATAAAAACCGCAGTCATAAGCTATGACTAAGCACTCTGTGTAGTGCGAAACACGTAAGCTTTATTCCACTCTGCTATGACCTGTATGACTAAGCTCTCTGTGTAGTGCAAAACGCGTAAGCTTTGTTCCACTCTGCTGTGACCTGTATTTTGGATGACACTTTATTGAATAAAGGCCAATATTTTTGGAGTGCGGCTGTCCAGGATTTCTTTGATGTCTAACTGCTACAGCATTGCCAGCACCTGGACTTCTAGACTGAAGAAGATGCCTTTTACTTTGATCTGACCCACCTGGAGCGGTGATACTCTCTCTCTACTTGGATTTTTGGACTTTGCAAACACTTATTCTTCTACATGTTTCGCTATCCTGGCTTATTCAGGAAGTACTATACAAGACAAAAAAGGAAAAAACACCAAGAATCAAGAAATCAACAGATTAGGATATACAAAAATCATGATCAAACAGTGATATTGTGCAGTCCAACCCACCAGGTAAGCATAAGTCCCATAAATCTTGACACCCAACCGCTTGTCAGGAAGAAGAAAAAGAGAAGGGGAGCAGTTTGTCCACTAACACCTCAGGGTCCCCAAAATAGACAAGTCAGGACCAGCTCTGGACCACCCGTAGAGAAGGGTAAACAGACCACAGAGAGCTAGGGTGTAAGAATAAACCATGAAAAGCATTTTTACAGGAAGAGTGCTACTTCCCAGATCACCAGAGGAAAACAGAGAGAAAAAGCCTAAAAAAGAAAACAAATGCAGTCACCACATCTAATGATTGGTAAGCTGCAATATATTACATTTGTGGTTTTGGCTTTAATACCCCTTTAAATGTTTGCCAATCATATACTGTAAATATACGGCAGCTAGACGGCTCCCCTGGGCAGGATCACGTACCTGCAGGTTATCCTGAACATCCGGGTCTGGGGCACGCACACCAACCATTGGCGACCCGCTTCCACCTTGATTGGATACAGCGGGAGCCAATCAGCGGGTCCGGCGGATGCAACATCCTCCAGGACTCGCCGATCGTAAACAAGGAAGATCGCCGTTCTGTGAGAAGGGAAGGTTGTGATCGTGTGTTCCTACAAAGCAGGAACAGGGATCTCTGGCTTCCCATAGTAAAAGCACTTCCCCAACACTTAGCAAGTACTCCCTAGGCACACATTTAACCCTTTGATCACCCCTGATGTTAACCCCTTCCCAGCCAGTGTCATTAGTACAGTGACAGTACTTATTTTTAGCACTGACTACTGTATTAGTGTCACTGGTCCCCAAAAAGTGTCACTTATGCCGCGTACTGTCAAGCGGAATGTCCGACAGAAAAAGTCCGACGGGAGCTTTTCATCGTATATTCCAATCGTGTGAATGCCCCATCGGACTTTTCACGTCAAAATTTCTGACGGAACTAGAAAGAGAACATGTTCTAAATTTTTCCGACGGAACCAATTACTATCGGGAAAACCACTCGTCTGTATGCTGTTCCGACGTACCAAAAATGACGCATGCTCTGAAGCAAGTACGAGATGGAAGCTATTGGCTACTGGCTATTGAACTTCTGTTTTCTAGCCCTGTTGTACGTGTTGTATGTCACCGCGTTCTGGATGGTCGGAATTTGGTAGGACCGTGTGTAGGGAAGACAGCTTGAGCGGAATTTCGTCGGAACTCCATTGGAAAAACCTTCAGAGTTTATTCCAGCGAGAAAACCGGTCGTGTGTACAGGGCATAAGTGTCTGATTTGTCCTCTGCAATGTCGCAGTCCCGCTATAAGTCACTATCTATCACCATTACTAGTAAAAAAATAAAAGTAAATAAAAATTCCAAAAATCTATTGCATAGTTTATAGAAGCTATACCTTTTGTGCAAACCAATCAATATACTTTTAGTGGGATTGTTTTTTTACCAAAAATATGTAGCAGAATACATATTGGCTTGAATTGATGAAGGAATTTGATTTTTTCCATTTTTTTACTGGATATGTTTTATAGCAGGAAGTAAAAAAATAGGATTTTTTAAAACAGCTTACCTGTAAAATCCTTTTCTTTCGAAGGACATCACGGGACACAGAGCCACAGTAGTTACTGATGGGTTATATAGGTATCACTGGTGATTGGACACTGGCACACCCTATCAGGAAGTTCAACCCCCTATATAATCCCTCCCCCTTGCAGGGATACCTCAGTTTTGTAACCAAGCAATATAGTGTATTAGAAGAGGGGTGGGACCTCTGTGTCCCGTGATGTCCTTCGAAAGAAAAGGATTTTACAGGTAAGCTGTTTTAAAAAATCCTATTTTCTTTCTCGAACATCATGGGACACAGAGCCACAGTAATTACTGATGGGATGTCCCAGAGCAATGCTACCTGAGGGGGGGGAACCACGACCAAGTAGGGTGCAATCAGACCTGAGGACCCTGTACCGCTGCCTGCAGCACACTACGCCCAAAGGCGATATCCTCATGCCTTCTCACATCCACCTGATAGAATCTGGTGAATGTATGAACTGAAGACCATGTTGCGGCCTTGCAGATTTGAGCCATAGAGGCCCGGTGATGCACTGCCCAAGAAGCACCAATAGCCCTTGTGGAATGTGCCCTGATCTGAAACGGAGGAATCTTCTGTTTCAAACCGTAAGCTTGAATGATCAACTGTCGAATCCATTTAGAAATGGTAGCTTTTGACGCTGCCTGTCCTCTATTGGGACCCTCTGGCAGCACAAACAAAACATCCGTCTTGCGGATCTGAGTAGTTGCCCCTAGATAGGCCTTAACTGCTCTTACTACATCCAACGAATGTAGAGATCTCTCTTCCGGAGAACAGGGATCTGGGAAAAAGGAAGGTAGAACAATGTCTTGGTTTAAATGAAAATCAGAAACCACCTTCGGTAAAAAACTAGGATGAGGGCGTAGTACCACTCTATCCTTGTGTATAATCAAATAAGGCTCCTTACAGGAAAGAGCTGCTAATTCTGATACTCTTCTAGCAGAAGAGATGGCCACCAGAAAAATTAATTTCCTTGTCAACAAGACCAAAGGAATCTGACTTATTGGTTCAAAAGGCCGTTTCTGTAACACAGCCAGGACCAAATTCAAGTCCCAGGGGTTTAGGGGCGCTTTAACCGGAGGATTAAGACGCATCACCCCCTGCATAAAGTTTCGGACCAAAGAATGCGAAGCAAGTGGCCGCTGAAATAATACTGATAAAGCAGAGACCTGGCCCTTGATGGTACTCAAGGCCAGCTTCATCTCTAATCCCATCTGTAGAAAATCAAGGATTCTACCTATGACATATTTCCTGGGATGCCAACCTCTGGATTCACACCAGGTTATATAAGCTTTCCAGACTCTATGATAAATCATCCTGGAAGCTGGCTTCCTTGCATTAATCAAGGTAGATATGACAGGACCTGAGAGCCCACGACTCTTCAGAACGTGGGTCTCAATAGCCAAACCGTCAAATTTAGCGTTTGTAAGGCAGGATGGAACACTGGACCTTGAGATAACAGGTCTGGGCGTTCCGGTAGTGTCCACGGGGAACCTACCGTCATCCTTACTATTTCTGCATACCAAGTCCTTCTGGGCCAAGCGGGGGCCACCAGAAGTACCGACTTCCTTTCCTGCCTGATCCTGCGAAGGAGTCGTGGTAGTAGCAGAATAGGCGGGAATGCGTAAATCAGTGAGAACCGATGCCACGGAATCACCAACGCATCCGTCCCGCATGCAAGAGGATCTTTTGTCCTTGCCACAAATCTGTCTATCTTTTTGTTGAATCGGGATGCAAAGAGATCTACATCTGGAACCCCCCATCTTTGGCATATGGCCCAAAAGACGTCGGGATGCAGAGACCATTCCCCTGGAAGTAACTGCTGGCGACTTAGATAGTCCGCCTGCCAATTCTCTATTCCCGGGATGAAAACTGCCTATATGCATGGCACATGCATCTCTGCCCAGACTAAGATCTGGTTCACCTCTTTTTGAGCAGCTCGGCTCCGGGTGCCTCCCTGATGATTGACATAAGCCACTGCTGTGGCATTGTCGGACTGGATCCTGACCGGACAACCCTGTAGCCTGATAGTCCAGGCTTTTAGAGCTAGATGTATCGCCCGGATCTCCAGAATGTTGATGGGTAAGGTCCTCTCTGTCTTGGATCATACTCCTTGGACCGCAGCCTGTTCCAGAACTGCTCCCCAACCTGACAGACTGGCATCTGTTGTTGCCACCGTCCAGGTAACCGGTAGAAAGGATTTCCCCTTCTGCAGGTTTTCGGGTATGAGCCACCAATTGAGGCTCTGACGCACCGCATGCGACAGGTGCATCGGAAAGTCTAATGCCTGAACCTTCTTGTTCCAGGTCGACAGAATACTGTGTTGCAGCATTCTTGAGTGAAACTGAGCATAGGGAACTGCTTCGAATGAAGACACCATCTTCCCTAGTAGCCTCATACAAAGGCGGACTGAGGGACCCTTCTTGGTCCTTACTGTCAGAATCAGCTCTCTCAAAGCAGTGATCTTTGCCTGGGGTAGAAATATTTTCTCCTGGCTTGTATGTATAATCAGACCTAAATATTCCAGTCTTCTTACTGGTTTTAGGAAAGACTTTTCTAAGTTGAGGATCCAACCCAGGTGTTCTAGATACCTGACCGTGGTCCTCAAGTTTCCATTCAAAGAGGCTACCGACCGGTCTATCAAGAGCAGGTCGTCTAGGTATGCTATGACAGCTATACCCTGAGCCCTTAATCTGGCCAGAGGAGGAGCCAAGATCTTTGTGAACACTCGAGGTGCAGTGGCTATCCCAAAGGGCAGAGCCATAAACTGGAAATGGCGCCCTCCTACCTCGAAGCGCAGAAACTTCTGATGAGCAGGAAAAATGGGCACATGCAGATATGCATCTCTGATGTCTATTGATGCCAGAAATTCTCCTCCCTGCAGGGTGGGAACTACTGTTCGAATTGATTCCATGCGGAAGGATTGAATCCTTAGGAATCGGTTCAGATCCCTTAAGTCCAAAATGGGCCTGACATCCCCATTTGGCTTTTGGACCGTAAAAAGGTTGGAATAGAAGCCCAATCCCTGGTCCTTTGCGGGAACTATCATAATGACCTCCTGCGACAAAAGTCGCTCTAACGCTAGAAGGAGCGACTGCTTCTTCTCTGGGTCTCTGGGAACATTTGATCTGAGGAACCGAGGAGAAGGGAATTCCTGAAACTCCAGCTTGTACCCTAAGGTTACCGTGGAGACTACCCATCTGTCCTGGAAGTCCTCCTGCCAGAGCTCTGAGAATTGTCGCAGTCTTCCCCCCACTCGAGTGAGCGGGGGCGCCCCCTCATGCAGAGGTCTTAGTGTTTTGCCTAATAGGCTTCTTTCCCCAGGACTTCTTTTGTCCCTGGGGTTGACTCTTGTCTCTGGACCCCGATGGAGGCGGCCGTCGAGACTGCCTGGAGGCTGAAGCCCCCGGCGCTGGGGAAAGAGTCCGTTTGAAAGAGGGACGCTTACTCTTCTTCTTGACAGGTAAGAGAGTGCTTTTCCCACAAGAGATTCTCTTGATATAGTTATCCAAGTCCTCTCCAAACAACCTTGCACCACGAAATGGAAACCCAGCCAGTAGCTTCTTACATGGTGCTTCGGCTGACCAATTTTTCAACCATAGGATTCTACGTATATGCACCAACCCCAGTGAAAGACGGGAGGTTTGCACGATAGAATCTCTAATGGCGTCAACCACAAAGCATAAGGCCGCTGGAAGGTTAGCAAACCCCTGGGCCTGCTGTTCAGGTAATACTTTGATGACCTGCTTAACATGGTCTCTTAAGTATTGACAGACTCCAATCGCTGCTATTGCAGGTTGGGCCACTGATCCTGCTAAGGAGAAAACATCCTTCAATAGGGATTCCATCCTTTTATCTACAGGATCCCTGAGCATCTGAGCATTGTCTACAGGACAAGTCAGGCTATTATTTATGGAGGAAATGGCGGCATCAATAGCTGGTATTCCCCACATTTTAATAAACTTTTCTTCCATCGGATAAAGTGTTGAAAACTTTCTCGGCGGAAAAAAACGTTTGTCTGGGTGATCCCACTCAGACTAAATAAGCTTTTCAAGTAAAGTATGAACAGGAAAAGCATGTGCTGCTTGGAAAGGTTTCAGTGACCCCAAAGCAGAAGAGGATTCTTTAGCAGTTTCAGGTATGGGCAACTTAAATGTGGAGCGGACC
Organism: Aquarana catesbeiana; assembly: GCF_042186555.1. Taxonomy (NCBI): domain Eukaryota; kingdom Metazoa; phylum Chordata; class Amphibia; order Anura; family Ranidae; genus Aquarana; species Aquarana catesbeiana. Next base: position 621,007,526 of record NC_133328.1, on the reverse strand, counting down.
AATCCAGTGAGGATCTGCACTAAGACTTTCTCCTCTTGGGAAGTCGCAGAGGGTCCCTCTCCACCTGAATCCTCCGAAGAGGAATCATCCATCCCATCCCGATCCTCTGAAAGGGATTCATCTCCTTTATCCCAGAGCTCCTCTGTCTGAGGGTCTTGGGGAACAGAGGAAAGCCTAGTGCGTTTTCTTCCACTGAGTGAAGACGTAATCACGGCCATTAATCTTTCCTCTAGACCATTAATGGTTGAGGAAAAAAACCTCTTGTGTAATATATACAGGGGCTGAAGTGCCAGAAGCAGGTGTAGCCCCTGACCCCGATGGCTCTCCCTGGCTAGCCGTCCCTGGCCCATCTTTAGGGGGGAAGGATGCTGCTGACAGGGGGCCCTCAGAACCTGAACGAGATCCCCTAGTGTCTCTGGTTCCTGGGGTGCTTGAACCTCTTCTACCCATAGTGCAAAGCAACAAGGTGTCAGGTATACAAATGAACACTGTCCGCTGAGCGATGTAGTCTGGCTAAAAGCCTTGCTACCCAATGCTCAGTCTGGTGTTACTTCAGTAAATGCTGCCTAGGAGAATGCCTGTGTCCCACCTTACATGCGACCGTCAGCTCTGTGTCTCTCAGAAGGCTGAGTGCACCTGTACAGAGTGCCTTTAATAGCCTGCAGCTGGCCTGAGTGGGAGTCTAAACACTCTGTGCTGACATCCCGCCCCCTCCTCTACCGCCCCCCCCCCTCGAGTTTTGAAAAAAACGAGCGCTTCCCGCACTGCCGACTCTCCTGTCATGCTCTGGAGAAAAGGCTGGGGATGGGGGGAGGGAAGGAGGGAGACTGGTAACAAGATTTGCCTGAACGGCTATCTTCAGAGATGGTGGCCATTAGGCCACAGAGCCCGGGTGGTATAACCACTTTCTAGACCCCTGTGGCCCCTCTCTAGCCTGGGGGGGAACATTTAAACATGAGAAATCCCCCCATCCACCTTACCTGCTTGCAGCCTGCTTGATACGCTGGGACATACACAGCGATTACAACACCTGAGACAATCAGTCAGCATGTGTAGGTTTGTGCTCTTGGCAGCCCCCGGTGGTCACAATAGGCATAGCATGCATTTACCTTAAAGGAGAAAAGCCACTAGAACTCAAAAATTCTGTGGAATCTCCTCTTACCTTATCCAGCCGCAGGGTGCCGTTTACACAGACCCAATCTTCACCTCTCACGGTGGGCTCCGTTTGAAAAAACCGTCAGAGACTGGGGCCCCCATCAGTAGGGGGATCCAACAGTTCTGGGACCGTAAAGCACCTCGCCAGAAATTAGGAAGTTTAAAGCCATTTTCTGATCTGCGGGGTCCAGCTCTCTAAAAAGAGAAGCATTACGGGTAAAACCTTGTTTCTTCGGACACGAGGCCCGGGTACCATTCAATTCGGCCATGAAAAGACACTTTGAATGGATCCGGTTCGCCTGGCTTGCCCCAGTATAGGATCTTAGGATATTCCCTTTGGAGCTCAGCACAGGACATCTTTACACGTCCAACACCTAAGACACTGGCGTAAAAACTGAGGTATCCCTGCAAGGGGGAGGGATTATATAGGGGGTTGAACTTCCTGATGGGGTGTGCCAGTGTCCAATCACCAGTGATACCTATATAACCCATCAGTAATTACTGTGGCTCTGTGTCCCGTGATGTTCGAGAAAGAAATATTGTTTTTTTTTAATTTTTTTTTTATATATTTTTTTTTCAAAATCAGTCTTTTTTTTGTTTATAGCGCAAAAAAAAAAAAAAAAGTAAAGGTGATCAAATAGCACCAAAAGAAAGTTCTATTTGAGGGGAAAAAAGGAAATACATTTTATTTGGTTATATCGTCGCACAACCATGCAATTTTTGAGTTAAAGTAATGCAGTGCCATGTCACAAAAAAATGGCCTGGTCATGAAGAGGGGTAAATATTCCGGAGGGCACGTGGTTAAACTCGATGCCAAAAAAATTCTGCAGTTAGGCTTTAATGTGCTTTATTCATTCCCAGATATGAACGAGCCGCACAATGAGGAATGTATAATACTAACATTTTATTATTATTTTTTTTTTTTTGTTTAACCTATTTTTATTAAATGTAGAAATTAGGTAGAGGAGAATGTTTGTTAAAAAAAAAAAAGGATTCAGATAAGTAAATCTTTTCAAAACACCTGCAACACATAATATAACGATAGTCAACTTGCCAATTGTTCATAGGAAATTAGTTTCATACTGTAGAAGTAATAAACCAAAAAAATGTACCAAATCAACTTTTATTTTTTTCCTATTCATTTATCTACCATTTTTCGTGCTAAAAGAAAAAACAAAATTAATAACTGAATATATTACAGAGATAATTTGAAAATCCAGATGCACAAATATAGCATCTATAGAACTGCTCTTATTAATTAATTTTCAGATGTTGGCACAGAGAATAAAATTGACTTGACCATATGCTCATTTTTATATTTTCTCTCTGGAAAAAAAAAAAAAAAAACAATTTGCAGTTTAACAATAAATTCTGTGTTTTACAGCACATTTTGAGAATAAATGTAAAATCATCTGCCCTTGCATTGCGGGGTCAGACTTGTTTCACATTTAATAATAGGAAATTGTATTACATATAAATTCTAGACATAAGCCTCGCCAGCTTCTACAGAACATTTTTAAATCCAGGACCCGACTTTATACAAACAGAATTACAGTTGTGCTTTGGGAGACACCATATAAAAAAGACCTAGAACCAAAAAAAAAAAATAGTTTAAAGGTTTTACGTTTATGTATGCTTTCTAGTTGGATTTTTGATGTTCGATGATAAAACAGTTTAAAAGCACTCTCTATTAAAACATGAACATATAAATGACAAGTTTAATATAAAGGAAGTTTAATATAATGACATACCGGAGTTCTGGGGACACTGCCTGGTCCACATATTCCCTGCATTCCCTCTGTAGATGGTGTTGTGGAGTATTTGAGTTTTCTCAAAGTGAATAAAGACCAGCTAACTCTTTGATTTACGGTGTTCTGATTGCCTCTGAAGTTTTATGAGACTTTAGATACAGCATATGCAACTCAAGAAGGAGCAGTATAACGCGCATTGCACAATGCTGTGTAAAGTAAATAAAATGTATAAAAAGTATTTCTTGAGCTAGATACTAGTGTGCAGAGTCTATCCCTGTTCATTCAATGCTACCTACCCTGTTTGCCCAAAAATAAGACCTAGCGTGATTGACGGTGATGGCTGCGATATAAGCCCTATCCCCCAAATAAGCCCTAGTTAAAGTTCTTGTAGGTCTTATATTCAAGGTAGGGCTTATTTTGGGGGAAACAGGGTAGGGCTTATTTGGGGGGTAGGGCTTATATTGCAGCCATCACCGACAATCACGTTAGGTCTTATTTTCGGGGAAACAGGGTACCTACTCAGCCTGCTTTTTGACTACTCAGTATTTAGCCACTTGCCACCAAATCACGTACCTGGTACATCATTTGACATCAAGTGGTTGCACCGGGATGATGCCTGCAGTTGCAGGCAGGGGCGGACTAACCAGTCGATCAGTTTGACCGTGGTTCAGAGTGCCTGCCAGCGCCACCTGCTGAAACTCCCCCCGGCGACCAACTTTTCGGGCCCATCCTGGCCCCAGCGGTGCCTTGGAAGGTAAGGGAGGGGCGGTGAGCGCCGCGTAGAGCTGGGATGTCCCGCTTAAACTCTGACCACTGTCATCCGATGTCCTGCCTCCTGGCTCCTTTGTCGGACATCACACTGGTCCAATGCTGGGGGGCGTTTGATGTCTATCAGGTGGAACATAGCATGACAGCGGCACCAGGTGTAACAGCGGGAGATCTGTGTGATCTGGCAGCTCTCCTCTATAACCCCCATGCACTGATAAGGCTGCATTGAGGGGCACTGATGGTGAGGCTGCATTATGGGCACTGGTGGTGAGGCTGCATTATGGGTACTGGTGGTGAGGCTGCATTCATGGGCACTGGTGGTGAGGCTGCATTATGGGCACTGGGGATGAGGCTGCATTATGGGTACTGGTGGTGAGGCTGCATTATGGGCTCTGGCGATGAGGCTGCATTATGGGTATTGGTGGTGAGGCTGCATTCATGGGCACTGGTGGTGAGGCTGCATTATGGGTACTGGTGGTGAGGCTGCATTCATGGGCACTGGTGGTGAGGCTGCATTATGGGCACTGGGGATGAGGCTGCATTATGGGTATTGGTGGTGAGGCTGCATTATGGGCTCTGGCGATGAGGCTGCATTATGGGTATTGGTGGTGAGGCTGCATTCATGGGCACTGGTGGTGAGGCTGCATTATGGGCACAGGTGGTGAGGCTGTATTATGGGCACAGGTGGTGAGGTTGCATTATGGGTACTGGTGGTGAGGCTGCATTATGGGTACTGGTGGTGAGGCTGCACTATGGGCACAGGTGGTGAGGCTGCATTATGGGCACTGGTGGTGAGGCTGCATTATGGGCACAGGTGGTGAGGCTGCATTCATGGGCACTGGTGGTGAAGCTGCATTACGGGCACTGGTGGTGAGGCTGCATTCATGGGCACAGGTGGTGAGGCTGCAGTATGGCCACTGGTGATGCTGCATTGAGGGGCACTGCAGAGACTGCATTGAGGGGTACTGCAGAGACTGCAGTGCAGGGCACTGGTGAAGCTACATTGATGGGCACAGGTGAGGCTGCATTGATGAATACTGATCAGGCTTTGCATTGATGGGCACCGGTGAGGCTGCATTAATGGGCACTGGTGAGGCTGCATTGATGGGCACTGATGAGGCTGCATTGATGGACACTGATGAGGCTGCATTGATGGGCACTGATGGGGGCTCTTTCCAAAATAGACTCTAAAATGGACACAGAGAGGACCTGCACACATGCACGCAAAGTCATTATGTGTTGCGTCTCTACGCACTGGGCCTGCTGCAAACCTTCTAGTTCTACTGTCCTGGATAGAGCAAAGGCCTCTGCCTGCCTCCAAGTCTCTCCCTCACCTCGGCAAACAGTGCCCGGAACGGCAGAAGAGGAGAGTACACACCAGCCAGCCACAGCAGGGCCAGGCTGCAAGGCTGGCAGCTACCTATGCCGGTGACCCACCCACAGCAGGGCCAGGGTGCCAGCTAACCACCCATGGTAAACCACCCACAGCAGGGCCAAAGTGTCCGCCAGCCACCTACGGTGACCCACGCACAGCAGGGCCAGTCAGCCAGCCACCCACGGTGACCCACCCACACCAGGGAGCCAGCCAACCACCCACAGGAGCCAGCCGCAGAGGACGCGGGAGCCAGCCAGCAACAGAGGACGCGGGAGCCAGCTAGTCACAGAGCATGCGGGAACCAGCCACAGCTACAGTACCTATAGTTAAGGAAAGAGTAGCGCTACAAAGTGCCAATTTTATTTCTACTTTGTGAGATGTTGGGGCAGGGGTGAGAGTCATGGCACAAAGAGTGGGTCTCGTGAGGACCAAGTGAATGAAGGTGTTCACTGTACACTCTGTTAGAAATAGTCCCCCCTCCAGGTCCCACTATACCCTTTGTAGTCTCTAATGGGACCTGTGGGAGACTCTTTCTAACAGACTCTATAATGGACACTGAAAGGGCCACTGTTAGAGAGACCCCCCTCCAGGTCCCATTAGACTCCTTTGTAGTCTGTAATGGGTCCTGGAGGGGGGTTTTTCTCTAACAGAGAATCTCTAATGGACACTTTTAGACAGAGAATCCCCCCAGATACCATTAGACTTTGTTGTTGTCTAATGGGGCCTGGAGGGGATGCTTTCTAACAGACTGTCTAATAGACAGTGTTAAAGAGAGACCCTCCTCCAGGTCCCATTAAAAAAATGGCAGAAATTGTACTTTGTGCAAAATGTAGGGGTGGGGTCAGGGGCGGACCATGGGCGGGGGTGGGCTATGGATGGGGTCAGGAGATGGGCCATAGGCGGGGCCTGACAGGGCTCTTGCTTTCTTTGGTCCGGGGGCTCTGAGTGTTGTCAGTCCCCCCCTGGCTGCAGGTATCACCCCGAGCTGACAGTCGCCCCACCCCTGACAACCTTCAGTGACTCTCTCTCTAGTCAGAAGTCAGGCCAGGTTTGGTAAATAACAAGGCAGATAAGCAGAAGGATAAGGCAGAAGTATAGTCCAGGGGCCAGCCAGGGGTTGGTGCAGGCAGAGTTCAGGCAAAGTCAAGAGCAGATCAGGTCGGCAATGAGTGAGAGATACAGGAACAGATTTACAGATGCTTCAGAAATATAATAGACCAGTTGGCACTGACAAAAGGCACTAGTGCAGTTTAAATAGCCCGTCTGGTGCTAATGTGCACGCTTGCGAACCGGCCACAAAGAGGACTTATAGGAACCATGCACTTGCGCACATGAATGCGTCTTCCCTGACAGGACGGTTACCAGCCCAGCACTTACCCCTATCTATGGTGCGGGCAGCGCTTTTCTCCGGGGGGCAGCTTCCCCTACGTCTCCTTCTCGGTATCATGGTGGCTTTGGCCGTATGTCTCCTCCTCCCTCCTCTTCCTAGGCTAATTGGAATGCTTCTCCTTTCAGCCAATCGCTAAACGGGTCTCAGGACCCACTTTCTGATTGACCAGGAGGAGAATCAGGAAGACAATAGCGAATATTAATTCGCTATTGTCACTCAACTGGGTGGTCTCGGGGCGCAGTGCTCTGCGCTTCAAGCCAACCCTTTTTTCAAAGCCTTTTAGAGCCTCTGGCTCTAATCACGTGTTTAAAAAGAAAACTTGATTTGAATCCATACATCCGGCGCCCTGCATGTAGATTAGGGGACCGGACACATGGATAGGGGGACAGTACTCATGCGCCCTGCATTACGGGCCACCACTGAATCTGATATGGCCCTAATACATACATGCAAGTAGATCTAAGGGACTTGCACAGCACAGAAAAACTACAAAGATTACAAATCCACCCAGATGTCTTGTAAAAGGTTTATTCAGTGTGGTAAACTGAAAGCTGCTCCATTTTACAGTAAATGTATACATATATTTATATTTATTTATTTATATATATATATTTTTCATAATCTTGGTTTTGCTTTTTATTTATAAACATTTTTAGATCTTCATACTGCTGATCTCTTTCAGTCTATTTCAATTCCTGTCTACATGCTCTTACTCCAGTGTCATCTCCACCGTGTTGTTGGGCTGAAGCAATCACAGCTTTCCAGTGGTAATGATGATGGACCATACCATGGCCATTGTAGTCTCTATTGGGAAACATGTGATAGAGTGAAAACACAAGAGCACAACTTAGTTATCACTCCATAACACAAATTCCTAAACAGGGGCCTTTAGATCATTTTTTTATGAATAAAACAAATACATGCATATGGGACTTTTCAAAATTAGCACTAAAATTATCCCTGTATATAATTGGGTATTGTTTGCAAACTGAAGCCTCATTTCATTTACTAAGCTCTGGAGCAACCAAACTTGAAGAGTGCACAGTTTATTTTCCTTTAGTAAATCAACCCCATTGCTCAAAGTATAATTTTTCCCCTGCACAACTACATTTTAAGCCCTTAAACTATGATGCATACAACATTATATAACCCAAGCTCATATAGAGATAATCAGGTGATTCCACAATATATATACAACTTTCTTCAATGGGCAAGGTATAGGTAGTCTCTTGTACTTCAACATGTTTCATGGTAGGCTTTATTAGGAAGATAGAAAATATGATGAATATGTAAATCCAGATAGCCAACGGATGTTGCAAACCCTCAATCAAAGATCATCGTGCCCTACAGGCTTTTGAGGTACCACAGGGGGAGAATCACGAGCAGCGGCGGCTGGTGGTAATTTATTAACAGTATGCACTGACACCCCCCCCAGTAAGTCAGTCGGCAGCACTTACCCCATCGCTTCACCTGTGGCATTCCCTGCTCGGCGGCAGCCTCCCATTCCCCTGCTCTCCACTGGTCATCACGGAGGCGGCTTTCCTTTTCCTCCCTCCTCCTCGGTGGTCAATCGAGAGTCTTCTCTTTTCGGCCATTTGGAAAACCGGTCTCACACCTGCTTCTGATTGGCCAGATTGAGGTTCAGTGTTTCAACAGCGAATATTCATTCACTGTTGTAACACCTGGGTGGGCTCATGGCGCAATGCTCTGCGCCACGAGCCCACCCTACTTTGAAGCCTATTAGAGCGTATGACTCTAATCAGGTGCTTCAAAAAAACACCCCCCCGCTGTAATTCAGGCCCCCCGCATCCTGAATGGGACCAGACACATGAATAGGGGGTGGCCGTGGTGGCCATGGATAGATTCATGCTATGCATGAATCTATCGATTATACATATAGGGGGTGGCGTGGATAGAGGAGGCGGTGCCTGAGCGCCCCTAATGGACAGGCCGCCAGTGATCAATGTAGTAAAAACTGCCTGCTGTCCTAGCTGTACTACATTTGCTGTGGATGCCTCCTATACTGTGTGTGTGGTGAATGACTGATTCGCTAATCTCGCATTAGGGTGAGGCCTAGATAATTTGATCCATCCAAGAGGAATTTCTCAGAGTATGTATCTTTAATCAGACCTAATCAGCTTACTATTCACAGCACCCCACCACGTTGTAGCTACCCTGCTAAGATCTGCCAGCATGTGTGTTCACCAACCGATCTGGCCTGACATAGCCAACATACTTCCTCTATCTATCTTCCTAATGAATCCTACTACAAAACGTGTTGAAGAACAGGAGACCACCTCTATCTTTCCTATTTAAGCAAATTGTATCTATGGTGGAACCACCTGATTATCTATACAGGATCCTTGGTTATATAATGTTGTATGTATCATAAATTAGGGATTAAAAAGTAGTTGCCCAGAGGAAAAATTAAATGTTTAACTATTTGGTTGATGTTGAATCGCTATCCAAAATTTGCAGCCTTAACCTCTGCAACATCTCCAAGATACGTCCCTTCCTAACCAATGTCACCACAAAGCTTCTAATCCACTCCCTGGTCATCTCTCGTCTCGACTACTGCAACTCCCTCCTCATTGGCTTACCTCTAACAAAAAGAATACCTCAACTGTTTGGGATTTTTAAGGCAATGTAAACAAAAATTAAAAAAAAAAATATTTATTGATACAAAAATATCTAAAAACAATGATCATATAGATCCAAGTAATGCTTGAAGTTGAAAAATGTAATATATAAAATAGTATAAACAAATGTCAGAAAGTGGCGAGTACAACTAAATTCAACAGAGAGATAAATCACATAACTCTAGGTGATACATAGTTGGCTTACCTCTAAATAGGCTATCCCCACTTTAATCTACCATGAACGCTACTGCCAGGTTCATCCACCTTACACACCACTCAGCGTCTGCTTTACCTCTCTGCCAATCCCTCCATTGGCTGCCACTGAACCAACTAATTCAATTCAAGATAATAACAATAACTTACAAAGCCATCCACAACCTGGCCCCAAGCTACATCACTAACCTGGTCTCATAATACCAACCTAATCGTTCTCTTCGCTCCTCCCAAGATCTCCTGCTCTCTAACTCCCTTGTCACCTCGTCCCATGCTCGCCTCCAGAACTTCTCCAGAGCCTCTCCCATCTTCTGGAATGCTCTACCCCAATCTGTTCGACTTTCTCCTACTTTGTCCACTTTCAGACGATCCCTGAAAACTCATCTCTTCAGAGAAGCCTATCTGGCCCCCTCCTAACAACTGTACATTTATTTTCTCCATCAGCACATCCCCCACAGTTATTACCTCTTGTATCTCTTGACCTTCCCTCTTAGATTGTAAGCTCTAAGGAGCAGGGCCCTCTGATTCCTACTGTATTAAAGTGTATTGTATTTGTACTGTCTACCCTCAAGTTGTAAAGTGCTGCGTAAACTGTTGGCGCTATATAAATTCTGTATAATAATAATAAATAATAATGTCTTTCAGTGTATATTATACATACAATAAGTTTGTGGGAAACAAGGATATTTATATACTAACAAGTATCATTTTAACTGAAAAGTCCCATGTACATGTATTCTTTTTGGTCTTGTAAGTTGGAATGTGGTACCTTTTGATCACCCGTCAATGCACTATGCATGTCTTATCTTAGTAGATTATTTTTAGTGAAAGCTGTAGATTTAAAAATATTTAAAACAGCATTTGAAATAACATAGGAATACATTTTATAAGAGAATTTCGGGATTTAGATCTACTGTAATAAAACGAAGCTAAGTACATTTTCTGACACTAACATAGAGGTAATATTAACACGAAGAGATTTTACTTCTTACCTGGAGGTGCCCTTTTAAACATCAAATAAGCCATGGCCAGCAGCAGTTTGCTATTTAGGGCATAACGATTTTGCGTTTTCTTTGTGGCTCGTGCCTATCACCCAGTGGACAGACACACTTGATGTTCAGTACGCTCTCTTGGAAACCAGAGATATCCTGCCATGCTGCTAAGCTCTGAACATTTGCAGAAATGATTGCACTTTCTTATTCAATGTTTAGCTGACATAAGGTTTTTTATTTGGCCAATTCAAGGTGTGATACGAAATAGGTAAAAAAATAAACATAGTTATTAGAGCGAAGAGTTTTCTCCTTTGTACACCGACTGTATCTTACAGATGTGCATGGAATAACAAAAAGCAGCAGCAGAAATTCTGGAAAAATGGGTATATCAGCAGACTAAAGGACCAATACAGTGAAAAAATATTTGCTTCAGCACACATTGTACACTGGGTCAGTAATACTGTGGGGGAGGGGCTTTACACCAGAAGGTGGACCATGTTATTGGGCAGGGGTTGGCCCTTAAAGAGGAACTGCAGTCTGCTCACATAATTTGTAATAAAAACATCTTTGCCATTCTGAAGCTTCCCTCCAACCACTTTGCATATTATTTTATATATACTGTGATTCTGTATTTGCCAAATATGCTGCAGAAATCTCCCTCTACTAAGTCTGGCTGCAGCCATTTTTACTGTGGGCAGCTGAAGCTGCTGCCTGTTCACTTCCTGGATTTACACAGACACACAGAGGCACACCACAAAACAATCTCCTGCGCTCAGGAACTTAGTCCATATGTAAGTGGTGTAGCCAACCCTTTGGATAGAATATGGAAGGTCAAAGGTCTTGTTACCCTCCTCAGAACAATGGGTGTCCTTAAAGCTGAAACATATAGAAAAACAGGGAGAGCGCAATGTAGAGTTGCCACCTCATCCCTTTAAACCCGAACACCTTTGGATTACACAGGTTTTGAGGCTAATTAAATGCAGATAAGGCAGCAAGTGAGTTTAATTACCACCTTAATCAGCCACAGAACCTGTGTGATTAATATGTGTTCGGGTTTAAAGGGATGAGGTGGCAACCCTAGCGCAATGACATGTGAATGACACTATTTAGAGGGAACCTAGAGAAAGTTAGTCTGCTATCGCTGAGGCTCTGATGAAGAGGGTTTTTCCCTCGTAACGTGTAAGCCATTTGTGATACCATCTGGTTCCTCCTGATACCCGGTTCCAGGTTGCAGAAGATACAGTTCTGAATTTTTGGAGCAATGTTAAGCCTTTTTAAACATTTCTTTGTGAGTATGACTCTTGCTTTTATTATTTAAATACATATTATCTTTAGTAATGCGCAAGGTCGGTGCGCCCTCCCTGTTTTTCTATATGGCACAGAGGCACACCTCCAGCTCTGCAGCCCTGCAGCTCTCGTTGGCCCTCTTATGACCCCCCCCCCTTTCCTGGCAAACTCTCACGAGCCTAGGCTAATGACCAGACAAAAAACAGGAGGGGGGCTGTATAAGGTATTTACTGGTAGAAAAAAATGTTTTACTATCCAAAGTTAAAACAACAACAAGGGCAGAAGATTTAATAGATAGAAAGTTGAAAAAATTACTGAAGGTCCGCTTTAAGGTACCATCCTGGATGGCAAAAATCTGTAAATCTGGTATAACTGTTTCTGAGATGGGAAAAGGAAAACAGTTTATTTTAACCACTTGCCGACCAGTGATTATACTGCAGCAGGTCGGCTCGTTCCCACAAACTGCCATAGCTGTACGTCGGCCCTTTAAACAGCTCTACCAAGCACGCGCTCTGCTGCATGGTGGGGGACTCGATGTGTGTGGCCGGTGGCCGCGATGCCTGCTGGCCACGCGTGGTTGCAGGCACGAAAGCCAGAACGTGGATGTGTGTGTGTGTAAACACACAAATCCCCATTCTGTCAGGAGAGGAGAGACAGATCGTCTGTTCCTACTAATCAGGAACAGCGATATGTCTCCTCCTTTAGTCAGTCCCATCACCATACAGTTGAAAACACACATGAGGGAACACATGTAACCCCTTGACCGCCCCTAGTGTTAACCCCTTCCCTACCATTGACATTTACAAAATAATCAGTGCATTTTTATAGCACTGATCACTGTATAAATGTCAATTGTCCCAAAAATGTGTCATAAGTGTCTGATCTGTCCGCCGCAATGTCGCAGTCCCGCTAAAATTTTCAGATCGCCACCATTACTAGTAAAAAAATAATAATAATAAAAATGCCATTAAAATGCCATAAATCTATTCCCTATTTTGTAGACGCTATAACTTTTGCGAAAACCAATCAATATACGCTTATTGCGATTTTTTTTACCAAAAATATGTAGAAGAATATATATTGGTCTAAACTGATGAAGAAATGTATTTTTTTACAATTTTTTTGGATATTTTTGATATAGAAAAAAGTATAAAATATTGTTATTTTTTCAAAATTGATGCTCTTTTTTTGTTTATAGTGCATAAAATAAAAACCACAGAGGTCATCAAATACCACCAAAAAAAAGCTCTATTTGTGGGGAAAAAGGACGTCAATTTTGTTTGGATACAACGTTGCACGACTGCGTAATGCCTGGCCTGCAGTGCCTGGCCTGGTTATTAAGGGGAAAATTCTTCTGTCCCTTAAGTGGTTAATTCTTAATTTATGAAGCCCCCTTTTTGGTTCTGGTCAGCTCAGTAGCTTGTTTTAGAGGCCTTGATTCTTTACTTAATGCACACAAATTGGATACTAATATTTATAGGTAAGGTTGATCCAGGGAATATCCAATTGCCTCTTGGGGGATCAGGAAGGAATTTTTGTTTTCCTTTGCTGGATCAGATTGGATCATGCTTAATTGGGGTTTTTTGCCTTCCTCTAGATCAGCTGTTAGTATAGGGTTATGTGTATGAAGGTTTTCTATTTGTATGTGTTCTTGTTTTAAAAAGATTTCTGTTGGTTGAGCTGAATGGAATTGTGTTTTTTTTCAACCAGCTTAGCTATGTAACTATGTAATTCTCCATAAGACAAGTTTTGCCTCACCCATATTGAGCATCCATCATCTCAGGTGATAGACAGTCCATCAGTATGTAGGAAATGGTTACATTTGTTTCCTTAATTCTGTCCTTTAATCTCTTTTGATGATGTTCCCCATAAATAGGTGGGCAGAGTTAAGGTAGTAGTCTGTAGTCTGGGCAAGTTAACATGAAGGGATAAGGTTGTGGAAATGTGCTCTTGATTCATGCCACTTGGGCTTCTCCTAGGATGGGCCAAACCATTGACACTATAGGAATAGTTATCCTGTTCGGTGCCAGTGGATATGAGGCTGTGGACTGTGTGAAGTACATCAAGTGTCGTTATGTGCCTTACTTCTATGTCACGGTTTGGAAGATCTATTGATATAACTTTGATTAAAGGAGATGGAGTTGGTTTTTGGCTGGAGGTATGTTATTCAAACAGCATGCCTGAATACCTTAGTGATGGCATATAAAGTGGCTCTGTACACAGGTAGGCCACATATGGCTGGACAGGTGTTGCCTCATAACAAGCTACACTGGTGTGGGTGAACAGGATCCTGATTACAAGTAAAAAGTGTAAACTTTTTCAAGTCAGGAGTTGGTGGTGGTTAAGGGAAGAGGTCGCCCTCCTGGGGTTGAAGAGAGGATCTCTCAATAGAACATACATCAGGTGGCCTAAGACAGTGGTTCTCAACCCTGTCCTCAAGTACCCCCAACAGGCCATGTTTGCAGGTTTTCCTTTATCTTGCAGAGGTGCTTTAAAGAGGAAGTAAACCTTGATAGGTTTTACTTCCTCTTTTTTCCCCTGCTTTCCCCTGCAAAGTAAAAGCATAATGAGCTAGAATGCATCACATACCATACCATTATGTGGCACTTACCTGCAAATGATGCCCGCGTTGTCCCCGCTGGTGGCCGCATTCATATTTGCCCCTCTTCCTTCCACTGCCACGGAAGGGCCGTTTCTTCACAGCGCATGTGCTGTTAATGTCGGCGCAAGTGTATATGGTAATTATCTTCTAAACCGTGCAGGTGTAGAAGATATTTACAGTACCTACAGGTAAGCCTTATTATAGGCTTACCTGTAGGTACAAGTGGTGTAACTAGGTTTACAACCACTTTAAATCAGAGTTAATGGCTTGGTATTTTGGACACTATTTTATCTAAGAGAAATTTCCAAAACATGGCCTGTTAGGGGGTACTTGAGGACAGGGTTGAGAACCACTGGCCTTAGACTCCATGCCTCTGAGCCCTAGATGCTCAGTTGGACTTTCAGATCCTTAAACTCAAACTGTAACCACCAAGGCCTTGTAAGTAACTTCCGACTGAATAGTCAGTGCTGTAGTGGACTAGATGGATGGCGTCATGGGGTTTGAACCTGCTATCCGCAGACATAGGAGCAGAAATTAAAAGTTAGCATGGGCTGTGAGGCAGTTATTGGATAGACAAGATGGGTAGCAAGTATTTAAAGGAGCTGTGCACTTTCAGTAAACCCTCAGAAACCCTCACTAGACCTCCTAATCCTAAGCTAGACTTAAAACTCCCACCTCTTACTTGTCACAGGAAAAGAGTTGCAGTCTTCTCCAAGCCCCTGCATTACAACTGAAAGTCTTTTAAGCTCTTTCAGAACTGTGCCCATAATTTTGGAATGGGATGTCCAACAAAAATCATGTAGGCGTACTAGTCAGGTGTCCATAAATGTTTGACCTTATAGTGTATCTTCAAAGGTCATGCTCTGTGTGTTTCACCGCTTGTTCTTGGCTCACTAAGGAATCACTAAGGACTAGGAACAAGTATGAATGAAGTATAAAAGTAAAGTATATAAAGTAAAGTGTGCATGCTAATTCCAGGTCAATACCTTGCCATGTGTAGTAGGAAGCATATGTGTTTGAGTTTATTGTTATTTTTAGACAACTACTAACCATATGTTGCTTTTTTCATCCAGTTAAACTTTATTTTCCTAATTTAGCCTCTTTACCTATTCATCCTATGTGAGCCAGGGGCTTTACAAAAAAAATAGATAATTAGAAAATAAACTCCAATTCTGTTAATAATTAACACATTTAATAAGGAACACCTTTACCAAGGTGACGACCCCCCCCCCCGAGATGTTTATCATTACTTTTCCCACTGAAAGCCTCACCTATATGCCATGTGCTTTAAAAAGCAAAATGTGTCATTGTTTTTGTATCTGTCATGTAATGATTTATTTATTTTTCAGCGACTGTATAGTCTTTTCATTTTATTTTAGGCTCCATTCACACCTGGGCATTCTGAATCGCGGGCGGAATCACCGCAATTCTGCCCATGATTATTTCTCAGTGACACCCCAAACGCAGTGCAATTTTGCCATGATTGTCACATGATAAATTGCGGCAAAATTGTGCACACAAAATCACGGGAGGCATGTTGCCCAAAAGAAGTTTCAGAACTTCTTTTGGGCAACACGCGTCCCGCGATTTTGTTTGTGCAATTTTTGACGCGGTTTGTCGTGCAAAAATCGCGCCAAAATCGTGTCACATTTGGGCTGCCATCGAGAAATAATGGCATCACAAATGTTCTGTGCATTTAGTCGCAATTCTGAATCACAGGCAGAATCGCAGCGATTCCGCCTGCAATTCAGAATGCCCAGGTGTGAATGGAGACTTAGTCACTGCAAACTGACAATCATAGGCATGGAGGCATTTCTCGACCGGCAGCTGCACATACACACGCTGCGTATGATTGGCGGTGTGCAGTGTTGGCTTCCTGGTGGGCTCGATCCGAACACGTCCAAGCCCATCGCTATTAGCTATGAAGGCAAAACATGTGCTTATGAGCATGTGTCAATGTTTCAACAACTGTGTTTTTATATATAGTTTGTGACACATTATTTTGGCAAAAGTTTGTGGACACCTACCTTCACACTTATATAAATTTGATTGACTTCTTATTTCAAAACTAGACATGAGCAATTTGTTTTGTTACGCATTTGTTTTTTAACTAATTTCGACAAATTCAGTAATTCGGAAATATCCGAATAAAAGAAAACCCATTGAACAAATATTTCAGAATATTCTTAAATTCGAATATTCAAAAATTCATAAATTCGAATATTCAAGAATTCGTAAATTTGAATATCTGAAAATTCGTAAATTTGAAAATTTGGAAAATTTGGAAAATCCGAAATTTCTTAACTCGAAAATTCGTAATTTAAAAATTCGAAAATCCGAAAATAAGAGCAAAAATTCAAAAGAACGAAAATCCGAAAATAAGAAAGAACATCCGAAAACCCGAAAATTCGAAAACCTTAAATAATAACTAACTAATAATAACTTAACTATTACTAACTATTAAATTATAGGTACTAGAATTTCCTTTCAAATTTGCCTGTTAGTGAATGTAACGAATATGAATTTATCCAAAGTTACGAATTATCCGAAATAATGAATGTCGTATCTAAACGAAGGGAATGTAACGAATTAATAATAATAAATATTAATAATTAAAAAACTTTTTATTATTATTATTAATTCATGCCGTTCCATTTGTTTAAATGCAGCATTCGTTATTTCGGATAATTCGTAACTTTGGATAAATTCGTATTCCTTACATTGACTAACAGCTAAATTTGAAAGGAAATACCAATACCTATAATTAAATAGCTAGTATATTAGTTAGTTAGTTATGATTTTGCATTTTCGGATTTTATTTTCGGATTTTCGAATTTTCAGATTTTAGAATTTTTGGATTTTCGAATTTCTGAATTTTTGAATTTCCAGATTTTCGGATTTTCCAATTTATAAATTTATGAATTTTCAAATTTACGAATTTTCAAATTTATGAATCTTCAAATTTCAGAATTTACGAATTTTTGAATATACAAATTTTTGAATTTACAAATTTACGAATTTCGATCATAACGAATGACCTGAAAAACAAAAAAAAAAAAACTAATGAAACGAAAGCGAAAACAAACTTCTTTTTTGGCAGTGCACATGTCTATTCAAAACCATAGACATTAATATGGTGTTTGCTTCCCTTTGCAGCTCCAACAGCCTCCACTCTTCTGGCTTTCCACAAGATTTTGGATTGTGTTTGTGGGAATTTGGACCGATTCAGCAAGAAGAGCATTTGTGAGGTCAAATACTGATGTTTGACAGGAAGACTTGGCGTACAATTGACCTTCTTCCCAACGGTGTTCTGGGAAGGGTTCTGTGCAGGTCACTTTGGTTCCTCCACACCAAAATCATATAAACTGTGGGGTTGATTCGCAAAAGGCAAATAGACTGTGCTCTTTGCAAGTGCAGTTGCTCAAGAGCTTAGTAAATAATGTGCAAGCAAAAAGTGCTGTATTTTTTTTTCCTTGCATGTGATTGGGTGTTCTTTGTAAAGTGAATCTTTTTCCTAATTTACTAAACTCAGGAGCAACTGCACTTGAAAAGTGCATTATCTATTTGCCTTTAGTAAATCAACCCCCTTGTCTTTATGGAGACAGCTTTAAACACAGGGATACAGTCATGTTGGAACAGAAATGGGCCTTCCCCAAACTGTTACCACTAAAATACTAACTGATAACAATATAGATAAACATTGTAAATTTCTTGTAAGGATATTCCAAAACACCTTCATTGCTATGCAGGTGCACTTCAAAAAAATTGAATATCACCAAAAAGTTAATTTATTTTAGTAATTCATTTCAAAAAGTGAAACTCATATATTATATGGATTCATTACACACAGCGTGATATAGTTCAAGCATTTAATTCTTTTAATTTTGATGATTATGGCTTACAGCTAGTGAAAACCCAAAATTCAATATCACCGAAAATTAGAATATTGTGAAAAAGTTCAATATTGTAGACCAGGGGTCCTCAAACTTTTTAAACAGGGGGCTAGTTCACTGTCTCTCAGACTGTTGAGGGGCCGGATCAATGCAGGCTGATCAGTGCCCATCAGCGCAGCCTCAACAGTCCACATCAATGCAGCCTCACCAGTGCCTATCAGTGCAGCCTGATCGGTGCCCATCAGCACAGCCAGCCTCTCCAGTGAACTGAGATTAGAGAGAGGCAATGCAGCCTCACAATGTGACCCGTGATGGCCACTGGTGAGGTTCACATCATTGCAGCCTCACCAGTGCCGATCAATGCAGCCTCACCAGTGCCCATCAATGGAGCCTCACCAGTGCGGATCAATGCAGCCTCACCAGTGCCCATCAATGGAGCCTGACCAGTGCCCATTGATGTAGCCTAACCAGTGCCCATCGATGCAGCCTCACCAGTGCCCATCATTGCAGCCTGATCAGTGCCCATCAGCACAACCAGCCTTTCCAGTGCACTGGGTTTAGAGAGAGGAGCTGCGAGGAGGACTAAGAGCTGGGATCCTTGTGTAGCTTTCCCACGCTGGAGCGGGCTCTCTGTGTCTCTGCTCTCACCCTGGACAATGCCGGAGATTGATCCTGTTTCCCCCTATGTGGCGGGGTCCATGGGGATCTCTCCGGCAGGCCACTCGTTGTGGGGGCTCCAGTGGGGGCTCCGGCGGGTCGGGTAAATGACATTGGTGGGCTGTATCTGGCCTGTGGGCCATAGTTTGGGGACCCCTGTTGTAGACTCATGGTGTCACACTCTTATCAGCTATTTAACTCAAAACACCTGTAAAGATTTCCTGAGCTTTTAAATGGTCCCTCAGTCTGGTTCAGTAGGATACACAATCATTGGGAAAACTGCTGACTTGACAGTTGTCCAGAATAAAGTCATTGACACCCTCCACAAAGACGGTAGGTCACAAAAGGTAATTGCTAAAGAAGCTGGCTGTTCACAAAGTGCTGTATCCAAGCATATTAAGGGAAAATTAAGTGGAAGTAAAAGTGTGGTAGAAAAAGGTGCACAAGCAACAGGGATAACCGCAGCCTTGAGAGGATTGTGAAGCAAAGGCCATTCAAGAATTTTGGGGAGATTCGCAAGGAGTGGACTACGGCTGGTGTCAGTGCTTCAAGAGCCACCACGCACAGACGTATCCAGGACATAGGCTACAACTGTCGCATTCCATGTGTCAAGCCATTCCTGAACCAGAAACAACATCAGTAGCGTCTTACCTGGGCTAAAGAGAAAAGTACTGGACTGTTGCTCAGTGGTCCAAAGTCCTCTTTTTTCGGGTGAAAGCAAATTTTGCATTTCATTTGGAAATCAAGGTCCCAGAGTCTGAAGGAAGAGTGGAAAGGCACAGAATCCAAGTTGTATGATGTTCAGTGTGAAGTTTCCACAGTCAGTGATGATTTGGGGAGCCATGTCATCTGCTGGTGTTGGTCCACTGTGATTTATCAAGTACAAAGTCAGCGCAGCCCTCTACCAGGAAATTCTAGAGCACTTTATGCTTCCCCTCCCTTACGGAGATGATTTCATTTTCCAGCAGGACTTGGCACCTGCCCACATTGCCAAAATTATCAATACCTGGTTTAATGATCATGGTATCACTGTGCTTGATTGGCCAGCAAACTCGCCTGACCTAAACCCCATGGAGAATCTGTGTGGTATTTTTAAAGGAAAATCAGACCCAACAATGAAGACTATCAAAGAAACCTGGGATCCATAACACTTTAGCAGTGCCACAGGCTGATTGCCTCCATGCCATGCTGCAGTGATGATGCAGTAATTCATGCAAAAGGAGCCCTGACCGAGTATTGAGTGCATACTATACAGTATGTACATGACCATACTTTTCAGTAAGCCAACATTTCTGTATTAAAAATCCTTTTATTGGTTTTATGTAATATTCTAATTTTCTGAGATACCTAATTTTGGGTTTTCACGAGCTGCAAGCCATAATCATCAAAATTAAAAGAAAGAAATGCTTAAAATATATCACTCTATGTGTAATGAATTTCAGTAATTCATTTCACTTTTTGAGATGAATTACTGAAATAAATTAACTTTTTTTAACTTTTTAAATTTACCCCACCAAAAATAATGATGATGTATTTCAGTCACATGCATTCAGGAGTTACATCATTCCCAACACTGTTCTCCATTCTGCAGGATGCCAAGAACAAGCAGGGAATGTACACCATGCAGGTCATGCACTGCAGATGTCCATGCAAGAGGAAGTTTTTGGCAGAAGAGTCTTTGCATGTGTGCAAAAAACTCTACTTATTTTTTGCAAAACAGCATTATTTTTTGTTTCTTAATTTCAGTGCTGCTTCAAGTTATTATGTTTTTGGCCATCAGGTGCCTAACCTGGCTCTAGCCTATTCTGGTTATTGAGCCCTGAGCTAAAATTAGCTAAAGAATCCCAGACCTGAAGGGACAAGGTTAACTAAAATAACAGGCGCTGCATATAAACTCTTTTGCAATAAAAAGGTTAACCTACTAATATAAAACAAGGTGAACACTACAAACATACAGTAGTATGGATCTAGATATCTAAATGAATGAATAACTTGTATAGCACTACATATGCGAACTAAATCGCCTCAAGGTGCTTTTGCAGCCAGTGTCCATCTGGGCCTTCAGAAGAGATGGGTCTTGAGCTTCTTCCTGAAGGCCAGATAATTTTCTTCCGAGCGGGTGTCCGCGGGTAGAGCGTACCATAGCCGTGGTCCTTGGACTGCAAATCTTTGTTCGCCTTTTAATTTATAACGGGTCTTAGGGATGTGGAGGAGGTTCTGGTTAGTTGACTGGATGGGGCAACCTGGGGTGTAGTGCTTTATTTTGTCACAGAGGTATTGCGGGGCTTTTTCTTGTGTACATTTGTGAGTGAGGCAGAGGGTCTTAAATGTAACCCGGTCCTTCACGGCTAGCCAATGGAGGGTCCTCAGTGACAGGATGATTGGTTCCCAGGGTTTTTTCCAGTTACCAGTCTGGCTGCTGTGTTCTGGATGATTTGTAGATGTGAAATTTGGTATTTGGGAAGTCCTAGGTAGAGGGAATTTGCGTAGTTTAGTTGGGAATTGATGATTGTTCCCACTACTGCTGCTGTATCTCCTTCCGGATGAAGGTGATGAGTCTACGCAATAGGCGAAGAAGGTAGTGGGATCCGCTGACTACTGATCCTATTTGTGCATCCATTGTTATGTCTGAGTTGAAGATGACTCCGAGGCTTTTGGCTTTAGTGCTGGGGGTGATGAGTTGTCCGAGGATGGTGAGTGGTGTGGACTTTGTTTCAGTTTGCATGGAGGAAGAGGAGTTCTGTTTTGGATCCGTTGAGTTTAAGGGAGCTCTCCGGCATCCCAACGTCGATCAATGAGAGACAGTTTTCCAGTGCCCGATATTGGTCTTTTTTGTTGGTGATGCGTAGGTAGATTTGGATGTCATCAGCGTAGGAGTGATAAAGCAGGTCCTGGTTGCTGATGATTTTGAGGAGTGGGCGGAGATAGATGTTAAATAGCACGGGCAACACGGGTGATCCTTGAGGGACTCCGCATGTAATTTTAAGTGCTTCCGAAGTGAAAGCTCCTAGTTTCACTTTCTGGGATCGGTTCTCTGGGAAGGATGCGAACCAGGGTAAGTCTGAGTCTGCAACTCCAGCTACTTCTGTGAGACGAGTGAGCAGGTTTTTGTGGTCTACTGTGTCGAAAGCTGCACTGAGGTCCAGCAGCACCAGGAGACACGATTCTCCTTCATCTGCTGCTTCGAGGGTGTCATCCCAGATTTTGAGGAGTGTAGTTTCTATCCCGTGGCCAGGGCGGAAACCAGATTGTAATGGGTCCAAGAGTTTATGGGTGTCCAGATGGAGTTGTAGCTGTTGTACTACTGCTTTCTCGATGATTTTGAAGATGGTGTTGAGGCTTGTGACAGGTCTGCGGTCGTTTGGGTCTTTGAGGTCAAGGTTAGGCTTCTTTAAGAGGGGTTTGATTGTGCCTTGCTTGAGGGAGGTCGGGATGATTCCTTCTTTAAATGACTGGTTTATGAGGTATGTTATGATGGGTGCCAAGATGTCGGTACATTCTTTCAGAAGTTTTGTGGGAATAATGTCGTTTGGCGATGTGCTGTCTCGGAGGTTTCTGATGATGGTTTTGGTGGTGTCAATGGTGATTGGGACCAGAGTAAATCTCGGTGGTTGTAGAATATTTGTGTGGTTTTTGTCTTCTTGCTCTGGCCGAGTGGGGTTACTTGCCATGTTCTGCTGAATTATTTCCCGAATGGTTGCGATTTTGTCAATGAAAAAATCAGATAACTCATTACAGAATTCTTGTGTTTGGTTTGCTGGAGGCTATAAACAGGTGGGGTTCATAGTCTGGGCGACTAGTTTGAAGAGTGCGCGAGGGTGGTTTATGGCTTTTGAGATGGTTTTAGAGAAATGTTCTTTTTTTGCTATGAAGATGGCTTTGTGATATTTTGTGGTGAGAGATTTATAATTTTATGTGGTTTTCCATTGTTGAGTTCCTTCTCCAGGCTCCTTCAGCTCTTCTGCGTTCTTGTTTCAGTGATGTAAGAGAGTCATTGAACCAGCCCGAATTGTTTTTGCGGGTGGGTGCTCTGCATATTGGTGTGACTATGTCTGATGTCTGTAATAATGCTGTGTTAAGGGAGTTGAGTGTGTCTTCAGTTGAGTAGTTTTGGGTTAACACCACTATTTTGTTGGATAGTGTAGATATCTGGCACGGTGAGCTAATAACAATAGGACAGGGCCATTAGAACATAGGAATACTTCCCTAATGATCTCTTTTTCTGGTCCGGGTGAAATACAGCAACACCACCTTTGTGTAAGGTCATGGGGCTCAGTTTTGTGTCTACTTCCTACAAACACCCCTTTATATAAAATATCCCAGTCCTCCAATCGGGGTTTTGTCCCAGCTAGCAGGGACAAAAAATACCTATCTATAAGCTATTAAATCTGTGGTAGTTAGCAAACCAAGGATATTTACAAATTCATAAAATAGAAGGCAGCAAACCAGTACACACAGATGTAAAAACATTGCTACATACAAGTCCAGTCCCAGTCAAAACATGATGTCCCCAATAGATAATTTTACCTTCTTCAGTCCTAGTGACAAGATGACATAAGAAAAATAAGTGATGAGTTATCCTTCAGAGAAAGACAGCAACAAATGCATGTGTATGTACAGTAGTTGTCATGTACTTGAGAGGAGACTGAAATGACGAGGACGGCCACTTTTTTATCTCCAGCCCAGGCCCCACTGGGAGTAAAACAGAGGGTGCTGAGGGACAGGAAGAACATGAGTGCCTGCAGATGTAGATAGGGGGAACTTGCAGGAGGAGATGCGGTTTCAAGGCAGCAGGAGAACCATCAGATCATCAACAGTAGCCATGCACAGTAGTTTAGCTCAGGTTAAGGAAGCACTCCACTTGTGCTGCGGGGCCAGGAAGTGTGGCTGGTCAGAGCTTTCAGCAGACTTGCAGCAGAAACATTCGACAGGGTGCAGAACTGCAGCAGCAGACAGCCAGGCAGACACTCGAACGGGGTGGTAAGCCAGGATCAGAGACAGATGCGTGGTCATAGGATTAACCAGGGTCCTCAACAGGCGGGCAACGAGGTACCAAGTCTGGAGCAGAGCCAAATTCAGGAACGAGCTGGGTCAGAAACTAACGACAAGACAGAAGCAAGATCTGAGATCAGGTCAGGAGTAAGCCGGGTCAGGAACCAAGGGAACACACTGGAGATACACAGGACACAGGGAACAGTTGAAGACCAGTCAGCATAGAGCACAGGCAGAAGCATCCTTAAATAGTCTGTCTGGTGCCAACATACATTGTGCCCGTGCCCATTCGTTCTGCAGGGAATCATTTGCGCATGTGCATTTGTATTAGCCAAACGTCTTTGTGCATGCACATTTCTATTAGCCAAATGACTGGTTGGTATTCTCTGACAGTAGTAGAGTTAGGAAGAGCTAGAATATCTGACAGGTTTTTATTGTTCTGCATCTTCCTGTCCCAGTGACAACCACACACCCTTTTTTCATGGTGTAACTGGAACTTAAAGATAGTTTTATATCTGCCTGGATTTGGGTTTTAATTTATTTCACTGCTTAGCAAAAAACAGGCATTTCTGTATTTCAGATTTTTTTACTTAGATAATCTAGTGAAGAATAAAATTACAGTTGACGCATATCTATAATATAGTAATAAAAATGGTAATAATAAAAAGCTCACCAGACTAAATTAAGGACCAATCTACTATGATAGATTTCAAGCTGTCCCAAAGTACCCCTTAATTTTTTAGTGTTGTACCATTACCATGTAGTGTATTGAAACGTGGTCATTATTTCCCAAAGTTGATCTACAGGCAACTCCTTAATCATATAACTAGACCAAGCATCAAATTATTTTTCTATGGATATTTCCTTATTTCTCTGAGTGTTCATTTTATCTGACAGGTTTTTATTGCTTTCTTTGTCTTTCTGTCCCAATAATAATCGCACCCCCGTTTTTCATGGTGTATCTGGGACATGAAGACAGAAAGTGTTATATGTGCCTGGATTTTGGTTTTAATTTTTTTCACTGTTTAGCAAAAATGGGCATTTTTTTATTTGTTATTTAGTGACTCTGTAAACTTTTATGTTTTAAATGTAGGTGGATGTTTGGAGATCGTGTTGTTTTTGCTTGAGCTAGGGCCATTTTAATGTATTTTTACTAAAAATATTACTTTGATAAGGATTTGCACAACTCTCATGGGACATACAAAATCTTCCATACAATCTTAAATTTAAGAGTTCTGTGTTTTCAGAATATACAAAGCACTGGGAAGTCTTTTGTGAACTTTTAAGTCTGTAATTCCATGCTTAATTAGTTCATGTAAAAAAATAATCTAAAGTGCAAAACAGGAGGCAGGCTTGGGCAAGGAATGAACTAAAGTGATTGACCGTTTGAGCATTTTTTTTTCATTTGGGATAGAGTAGGGAATGGTTAAAACTCCTGTGCTTTTTTTATTTTGTTTGCTCTGTGTTTCCAATTTTGAAATTACTTCTTAACATTTTAACTTTCCCATTTCATATTTTTATTATCATAAATCTGCAATTCTAATTAATTAAAAATATATAAACATACAGTTTTACAGAAATAACTGATAATCACCTATTTTCTCCATTTTCAGGTTTGACAATGAAGACATCAAAGCTGTGGACGGTTTCTGCCACCTGAGATTAATGATTCATGAGAGAGATGAAGAAATATAAGATAGATAGATCTTCACTTGACAGAGTTGCAGTGAAGGACTTTGGGAATACTTTCAAAAGTAGTATAGCTTCTCCACAGATAAAGATTCTGATGCTTTGTATAGTTTTTGGATGTGAAAGCTGGACTTTGTAGAAAGAACCAGGACAGAGTTTGGAGGGTTCTGAATAATGGATTTGGTGACAAAATTAAGCACTTCAAGCATTTTAAAAAAATCACTGCTCCTGGCCAAATGGAATTGTATTTTTTTTTTTGAAAGCGCACATGTTCCCTAGTTCTCAGAACACATAGGGAGAATGATTCTCCCCAGAATGGTAACCAGGACAAATAGAAAGGATGATTCTCGATACAATGGTGACCAGGACAACATAGAGTGGATGATTCTACCCACAATGGCCACCAGGGAAAATAGTTAGGATGATTCTCCCCACAATGGCCACCAGGGCAAATAGAGTGGATGATTCTTCCTACAATGGCCACCAAGGAAAATAAAGAGGGTGAGTTTCCTTACAATGGTCACTAGGAGAAATAGAGAGGATGATTCTCCCTACAATAGTCACCAGGACAATTAGACAGGGTGATTCTCCTCACAATGGTCACCAGGACAAATAGAGAGGATGATTCTTCCTACAATGGCCACCAGGGCAAATAGGGAGGATGATTCTCCCCACAATGGACACCAGGGAAAATAGAGAGGTTGATTCTCTCCACAATGGTAACCAGGACAAATGCAAAGGATGATTCTCCCACAATGGCTACCA
The DNA here is from genome assembly GCF_042186555.1 of Aquarana catesbeiana. NCBI lineage: Eukaryota > Metazoa > Chordata > Amphibia > Anura > Ranidae > Aquarana > Aquarana catesbeiana. The sequence goes on along the minus strand of NC_133328.1, from coordinate 620,981,358 downwards.
GGACAAATAGAGAGGGTAATTCTCCCTACAACGGCCACCATGACAAATAGAGAGGGTGATTCTCCCTACAATGGTCACCAGGACAAATAAAGAGGGTGAGTTTCCCTACAATGGTCACTAGGAGAAGTAGAGAGGATGATTCTCCCTACAATAGTCACCAGGACAATTAGACAGGGTGATTCTCCCCACAATGGTCACCAGAACAGATAGAGAGGATGATTCTCCCTAAAATGCCTATACCTTAATAACCTTCTGTACTGTAACTGTATTCATTATATTTATTATGCCTATTGATTGATTGTTTATATTAGCTCTATTATGTCCATTGATGAATAAATTGATACTTGAATACCAGATGTAAATCCTTTGTGATTACGCTCTTTGTTTCTTATTATCATTCATACCATGGAATATAGATTTGTATTGGTTACAGGTCAATTTAATTTGAGTCTGACCAATTAACTTTTATTTACCCGTTGACATGTCTCACGCAAAGTCCCGCTTCTGTCCTCTTTCTCTGTTTCTCCCTAAAATGGTCACCAAGACAAATCGAGAGGATGATTCTCCCTAAAATGGTCACCAGGACAAATAGAGAGGGTGATTCTCTCCACAATGGCCACCAGGACAAATAGAAAGGATGCTTCTCCCTACAATGATCACCAAGACAAATAGAGAGAATTATTCTCCCTACAATTGTCATCAGGACAAATAGAGAGGGTGATTCTTCCCACAATGGCCACCAGGACAAACAAAGAAGTTTATTCTTCTTGAAATGGCTACCAGAATAAATAGAGAGGGTGATTTTTCCTACAAAGACCACCAGGACTAATAAAGAGGATGATTCTCCCATGTAGAGACACAGAAGCAAAAGAAAACCTACTTGGGGTTCTAAATGTTCACAAACTCTATCCATAACTAAAAAAAAAAAATAAAAAGTTATTGGCTTTAGAAAGTATTTAATTATGTTAGAAAACATTGAAGATAGAAGAGGACAAAAAAGGCCAAAAAAAAAAAAAAAGTTGGCCAAAAACAAATTGAATCCTTACCAGTTAAAAATGAAACCCTGAGCAATCATTGATCCATTATGACACATGGTATATGGCGGCCATGAGTGAGCTCCAATCTGATGGCAGTTAATTAATCATTGAAATTCATATACAGCATATAAGCGCATTAATAATAGATTTTGTGCAATGAATAATGTCTCATCACACAAACAAGGCTGCTGAATCTAGACAGAGGAAGTGGGAGAAGTTGTATCACAATTAATTACATTTATTACTGTCATAGCACTGTGCAGATCTTTTGTTGTCAAATTCTATGTACACCTCTTTATAAATGTGGTTCATGTCAATAAAATATGCCAAAAATGGTATAAACAGTTAGCAGATGGAAAATCAGCAAGCATGCTTTTATAAATAGGATGGGGTAAAAAAAAACCAAAAGCAGAAACGTTTACCAACTACTAATATACCCCACAATAATATTACTATAATAGTTAGAATATTAAATGTTTAAAGTTTTTCTAAAGTCATTGTTTAATTTTATAGTTTTGGATAGAGTGACGAATAGTTAGACCCTTTGTCAGTTTTTTTATTGCTGTCTGTGTCTCCTCTGGGGAGAGTCACCTCTGTATTTGTCTTGGTGACCAGAAAGTGATAGGAAATCCAAAAGTTTACAGTTGCCATGGACAATCTTCAATAGGGACAACTGTTCTGGTGACACATTTCTAAGAAAGAATTTGGCCTTGCATATTAACCACTTGCCTACTGGGCACATTTACCCCCTTCCTGCCCAGGCCAGTTTTTAGCTTTCAGCACTGTCACATTTTGAATGACAATTGCGCAGTCATGCAACACTGTACCCAAATTAAATGTTTATAATTTTTTTTACACAAAAAGAGCTTTCTTTTGGTGGTATTTAATCACCACTTGTTTTTTTTATTTTTTGATAGATAACCGATAGATAGATAGATAACATTTTGAAAAAATAAATAAATAAAAATTCATAGTTTGTTATAAAATTTTGCAAACAGGTAATTTTTCTCCTTCACTGATGTGCGCTAATGAGGCTGCACTTATGACCACTGATAGGCTGCACTGATGGACACAGATGAGACGTCACTGGTGGGCACTGATGAGGAGGCACTGATAGGCGACACCGATGGGCACTGATGGGCATTAATAGCTGGCACCAGGGGTGTTGCTAGGGGGTGGCTATTGGGGCTATAGCCCCGAATCTGGGGCCCATAGCCCCGAGTCTCTCTCCCTGCCTAACCAACGGGTTGTGGCTGCTGCGGAGGGTGGGCTGGCTGCATGAGAGAGGAAGAGGAGAGGAGAGAAGCAAGCGGACAGACGAGCAGAGTTGACACCTTTCTCCGCCCGCTCCACATCAGCGCTCTTCACAGCCGGGCCTCTTCAATTTGGGAGCGAGGTGCAGCAAGCAGCAGAGAGATGACATCATCTCTCACTGTCCGCCACACATCAGCGTTCTTCTGCCCTCACAGCACGGTGGAGTTTAGGTCACATCCTTCCTGTCATCGTGGAGCTCCACTTTGCAGTCAGACACCCTTGCTACAATTTCAGAGGTACGGTGGGGAGCAGCGAGATGACATCATCTCTCACTGCCTGCCCCGTATCAGTGCTCTCCTGCTCTCACTAAATGGACCAGTGCTGTTAGCCTGCCACCAATGCAGCGTCAATGTACATTTGGTGGCACAATCTACAAATGGTGGCAGGTGATGTGGCAATCTACAAATGGTGCCAGGAGATGTGGCAAGTGACAATCTGCAAATGGTGGCAGGTGACGTGGCAAGTGACAATCTACAAATGGTGGAAAGAGATGTGGCAAGTGACAATCTGAAAATGGTGGCAGGAGACGTGGTAAGTGACAATCTGCAAATGGTGGCAGGCGACATGGCAAGTGACAATCCACATCTAGTGGCAGGCAATGGTGGCAAGTGACACGCTGCATCTGGTGGCAGGAGATGTGGCGAGTGACAAGCCCAGGGCTCCCATTGATTCTGCAGTATGGTGAGTTGAACCACTTCAATAAATATTAGAATGTAACAATAGAAATAATGCACTTCAATAATTCTGACACCATATCAACCATGGTGTCATGATGATTGAAGCGCCAACACCAGCCATCGCCCATGAAAAATTGCTTAACCCCCCCCCCGTGGGTATGCAAAAAGGTTGGTGACCGCTGCTATGGGCTCTAGCCCCAGATCTTTTGCAGACCTAGCAACGCCCCTGGCTGGCACTGATGGACACTGGTAGGCGGTGATATGACATAATTCAGCAATGCTATTCGGCAAGTGCTTAAAATGGAACTAAACTGTATCTGAGCACCATAAACTAAAAACACTATTTAATCAATTTTTAAAATTCAAAGCAAACTCACCAACCCATCCATGTCTCCATGCTTTATTTTTTGAGGAATCTCTTTGAAAAAATACTCATGATGACTCCTGGAATCATTTCTGGCCTGAACCTGCTGATCAGTTCTGATGAATGAAATGCTTCCCTTGCCTGTAAGTGTAAACACAGGCAGGGGAATTGATGTCATCTTCCTCCCTGGAATTCTTTTCCATTTCAGAGAGAGGAGAGAGAAGATCCAAACATGAGTTGTACCAACAACACAATGACACAGTACACTTAGGCACACATTTCACCCCCTGATCACCCCCGATTGCCCCCCTCTCCCAGTTAACCCCTTCACTCCCTGTCACTGTGTCACCCAGTGCAGTGTTCATATTTTTCTTTGATGCCTGTACTGGTGTCATTTGTGACACTAATCAGCGTTAGGGTACTTAGTAGTAGGCCCAGATAGGCCTAGCGACCCCCCTAAACCCCCCTAATAAAGGTTTAACCCCTTGATCACCCCCTGTCAACAGTGATCATCGTATTAGTGTCACGGGTGATGCTGGTCAGTTATTTTTTTATAGCGTCAGGGCACCCGTTGTATATTAACTAATAAAAGTTTAACCCCCTGATCCTCCGGCGGGTGATATCAGTTTTAGTGTCAGTTAGGGTCTGCGTCGCCCCAGGCAGCGTCAGATTAGTGCCAGTAGCGCTAACACCCACGCATGCACCATACACCTCCCTTAGTAATATAGTGTCTGAACGGATCGATATCTTTGATCTGATCAGAACTATATTAGTGTCCCCAATAGTTTAGGGTTCCCAAAAACACAACGTTAGTGGGATCAGCCCAGATAACTGCTAGCACCTGCGTTTAGCCCCTCTGCCCAAACCAGCCCACCCAAGCCCAGTATCAAACAATCACTGTCACTTACAAAACATATAACTGCAGCATTCGCAGAGTCAGGCCTGATCCCTGTGAATGCTAACAGTTTTTTTGATAGCGTTTGAAGCATTCGCTGACAGTCAGGTGCTCTTTTTTCCTATGAGTCTTACTAGTTGTACCAGTAAATTTATGGGCCAAAATGTCCAATCAAAGGTACACTAGTGAAGAGGACTACACGTTTCCGAGCATGACAGATGAGAGTGAAGAGGAACTCACCCATCTGTCAGATTCAGGCTCAGAATATGAACCTGTAGACAGCAGCGGCACCCTGACAGATAGATCTGTCGACAGAGCGGTGGTCCCTGCCAGGGTCAGGCATACCCGACCCCGTTCTTCTGCTGCTGTTGAGGCGCAAGAACTGCAGGGCTCTCGTATGGAGCAGAGAGCCAGTACTAATGCCGCTCATCCTGCTGATGAACTGGCAAGCACCAGCGGTCTAGTACACCCTGGTCGTACATCCAGCACTGCAGTAACACTTGGTGACGTGGTGAGTTCCATAAGTGCAGTTCAAGCTGGTGAGGTGGCTAGCACAACTTGTGTCCCGCAGCCACCAAGAAGACAAAGACAGGCCAGTCGAGCCCATAGTGCCCTTCCTGCTGCATTTGCCAAATTCGAATTCAATCCAAAACCGCCACATGCATTTCATTAAAAATGAACTCTGTCGTCCTCGGGGTGACCCTGAATACGATCGGCTCTACAAAATTCGGCCCCTCGTAAACCACTTCAACCAGCAGTTTGCAGCCTTGTTTTCTCCCAATCAAGTTGTCTGCATTGATGAGTCCCTGATTACATTTTCTGGCCACTTGTCATTCAAACAGTATCTTCCCAGCAAGCGTGCCAGATACGGGGTCAAGATGTATAAGCTCTGTGACAGGGCAACAGGCTATACATGTAGTTTTATGGTTTACGAGGGAAGAGATAGTTACACAGACCTGGAAAACTGCCCAGACTACTTAGGGAGCTCTGGTAAGATTGTGTGGGACTTGGTGTCACCATTATTCAAAAAGGAGTACCACTTGTATGTGGACAATTATTACACAAGCGTGCCACTTTTTAGTCACTTGTTTGATCATGGAATTGGCGCATGTGGCACTGTGGCTTACCCTAGCGGCTTGTAGATTTCTGTCTTAGGCTGGGGGAGAGAGCCTGCTTGAGATGTAATAATTTGCTCGCTGTGAAGTGGAGGGATAATAAGAATGTTTTCATTCTGTCTTTCCTTCACGCAGACACGACGGTCCAAATTAAAACGACGACTGGTGTTGTGGAGAAACCCCTCTGTGTCTACGAATACATGCGTGTCGTGTTTGGTATCCATGTACTCGGCATAAGATGATCTTTTTTATTTCATCAAACATTTGGGCAATATAGTGTGTCTACTTTCCAAAATAGGGTCATTTGGTGGGGTTTTGTGCTATCTGGGCATTTCATGGCCTCCGAAACTGTGATAGGCAGTGAGGAGTGAAATAAAAGATTTATGCCTTTAGAAAGCCTGAAGGCGGTGATTGGTTTTCGGTGTCCTGTACGCAATTAGACTGCCAAAAAGTGGTATCCCTATACTCAGGAGAAGCAGCAGAATGTATTTTGGGGTGTAATTCCACATATAACCATGCTATGTTTGAACAATATATCATTTAGTAACAACATTGTGTAAAAAAAAAAAAAATAATAATAATTTTCCCGAAACTTGTGGCAAAATATAAAATATTCCATGGACTCAACATGCCTCTCAGTAAATAGCTTGAAGTGTCTTCTTTCCAAAATGGGGTCATTTGGGGGGGGGGGTTGTGCTATCTTGACATTTCATGGCCTCTGAAACTGTGATAGGTAGTGAAGAAGTGAAATCACCATTTTACGCCCTTAGAAAACCTGAAGGCGGTGATTGGTTTCGGGGTCTTGTACACGGCTAGGCTCCCAAAAAGTCTCACACATGTAGTATCCCCGTACTCAGGAGAAGTAGAAGAATGTATTTTGGGGTGTAATTTCAGATATGCCTTTGGCATGTGTGAGCAATATATCATTTAGTGACAACCTTGTGCAAAAAAACAAAAACAAAAAAAAAAAGATTTGTAATTTTCCTGCAACTTGTGGCAAAATATAAAATATTCCATAGACTCAAAATGCCTCTCAGCAAATAGCTTGGGATGTCTACTTTATATAATGGGGTCATTTGGGGGGGGGGGGTTGTGCTATCTTTGCATTTTATGGCCTTCGAAACTGTGATAGGCAGTGAGGAGTGAAATAAAAAATGTACGCCCTTAGAAATCCTGAAGGCGGTGCTTGGTTTTCGGGGTCCTGTACGCGCTAAGCTCCCAAAAAGTCCCATACATGAGGTATCCCCGTACTCAGGAGAAGTAGCAGAGTGTATTTTGGGGTGTAATTCCACATATAACAATGGCATGTGTGAGCAATATATAATTTAGTGACAATTTTGTGTCATTTTTATTTATTTTTTGTCATTTTTCAATCACTTGTGACAAAAAAATCTAATATTCAATGGGCTCAACATGCCTCTCAGCAATTTCCTTTGGGTGTCTACTTTCCAAAATGGGGTCATTGGGGGGGGGGGGCGTTGTACTGCCCTGCCATTTTAGCACCTCAACAAATGAGATAGGTAGTCATAAACTAAAAGCCGCGGAAATTCCAGAAAATGTACCCTAGTTTGTAGACGCTATAACTTTTGCACAAATCAATAAATATGCGCTTATTGACATTTTTTTTTACCAAAGACATGTGGCTGAATACATTTTGGCCTAAATGTATGACTAAAATTGAGTTTATTGGATTTTTTTAATAATAATAAGTGGAAAATATCATTTTTTTTCAAAATTTTCGGTCTTCTTCCGTTTATATCGCAAAAAATAAAAATCGCAAAGGGAATCAAATACCATCAAAAGAAAGCTCTATTTGTGGGGAAAAAGGCACAAATTTCCTTTGGGTACAGCATTGCATGACCGCGCAATTACCAGTTAAAGCAGCACAGTGCCAAATTGTAAAAAGTGCTCTGGTCAATGAGCAGCCAAATCTTCCGGGGCTGAAGTGGTTAACCTGCAAAAAATATGTGCATTTATTTATTTATTCATTTTTTAAAAGTGAACCTTATTATTTGAGTCTTCAGTGCAGGAAGGAAATCTCTCCAATGATACCCAAAGAACAAAAAAAAAGCTGAAAACACTACCAAAATGACCCTCTAAAAGAAAAATAATCTGCATTGCTAAGAATTCATCCAAATATTGTGCCAAATCTAGTTCACTTTATTGAAAAAAATTACACTTGTCTCAAAGAGCACATAACAGTATACACTGCACACGTAAACATTAATAAAAACATTTAAGATTAAAAAAAAAAATAGATCCATTAAGTAAATATAAATTGAAATAATCAACTGAAGCAAACTCAACTTGAGTTCTGCACTGGAGTGACCTGGAACACAGCTGCATGCAATAAGCACAGGTCACAGGATTATATATATATATATATATATATATATATATATATATATATATATACTGTATCTCACAAAAGTGAGCACACCCCTCACATTTTTGTAAATATTTTATTCTATCTTTTCATGTGACAACACTGAAGAAATGACACTTTGCTATAATGTAATGTAGTTAGTGTATAGCTTGTATAACAGTGTAAATTTGCTGTCCCCTCAAAATAACTCAACACACAGCCATTAATGTCTAAACCGCTGGCAACAAAAGTGAGTACACCCCTAAGTGAAAATGTCCAAATTGGGCCCTATTAGCCATTTTCCATCCCCAGTGTCATGTGACTCGTTAGTGTTACAAGGTCTGAGGTGTGAATGGGAATCAGGTGTGTTCAATTGGGTGTTATCTCTCTCACTCTCTCATACTGGTCACTGGAAGTTCAACATGGCACCTCATGGCAAAGAACTCTCTGAGGATCTGAAAAAAAGAATTGTTGCTCTACATAAAGGTGAGATGATGGCTCTTTAGCAGAAACATGTTGGGTGGACCCCTTATCATTACCGCTACTTGATTTTTGATTCTGTTGATGATCTACGAAAATGTGAGTTTGTTTTTAATATCTTTAATAAACCAGTACCAACGTTATTACGCTATGTGAGTTTTTTTCATCTACTCCTCACATGGCATTTGAATACCCGTTTGTGGCCTTCCATTGAAATACCAATCCTATGGCTGTTGAGAATTACTGTGGACGCCCAGGAGCTGCCCTAAGTTGAAGCATTTTGAGGACACACTAAAGGGGAATATCCTTCCGACCAGATGGTCATTATGCCTGTTTGACTTGGTTGACATAAGTCTTTCCAGGTCAACATCCTCTGGTAAGCCTTTAGATCTTCAGGTGACGACTATTCCCTGCCATTGTTGCCTTCCACGGGAATTTTAGTTGTTTTGCATAGCCTTTTCATTTACCTTTGTTTTAAACCTCAATCCAACATGGGCATCTAAAATAATACACTTGAGTGACCCGCTGGTCTCATAGCCTGTTTTGACTTGGCCAGCATATGCCGCTCCAAGTCATTTACATCTGGTAAGCCCCCTATAACCCTAGGTGGTGGCTTCTTCACCCTTTTTTTCTCATTTACACTGTTGGTGGACTTTTACCTGCTGGCCCCCAGTGGCTCCAATTCACTCTTTTGGACTTTATATTTTGTATGTTATCATCACTTTTCACATGCTTTGCCATACACATGTTTTGATTTGTATGTATATATATGCTATTCAGTATATGGTATAGTGTATAAACTACTTGTATTGATATAGGATAATTTTTCCTTATACATTGGTTCACACCTTTTGTATTTTATATAGGTGATATTTTGCCTTTTATATCACATATTTTTTTTTTCTTTTTTCCTTTTTTATCTGAGATATGTCACACATGTCACTATGAATTCTTTTTAAATCTATAGCGCCACACTTTTTTTCACTTCTACATAAAGGTGGCCTAGGTTATAAGAACATTGCCAAGACCCTGAAACTGAGCTGCAGCATGGTGGCCAAGACCATACAGTGGTTTAACAGGACAGGTTCCACTCAGAACAGGTCTTGCCATGGTCGACCAAAGAAGTTGAGTGCACGTACTCAGCGTCATATCCAGAGGTTGTCTTTGGGAAATAGACATATGAGTGCTGCCAGCATTGCTGTAAAGGTTGAAGGGGTGGGGGGTCAGCCTATCTGTGCTCAGACCATGTGCCGCACACTGCATTACATTGGTTCCGCATGGCTGTCATCCCAGAAGGAAGCCTCTTCTAAAGATGATGCACAAGAAAGCCCACAAACAGTTTGCTGAAGACAAGCAGACTAAGGACATGGGTTACTGGAACCATGTCCTGTGGTCTGATGAGACCAAGATAAACTTATTTGGTTCAGATGGTGTCAAGCGTGGGTGGTGGCAACCAGGTGAGGAGTACAAAGACAAGTGTGTCTTGCCTACAGTCAAGCATGGTGGTGGGAGTGTCATGGTCTGGGCCTACATGAGTGCTGACGGCACTGAGGAGCTACAGTTCATTGGGGGAACCATGAATGCCAACATGTACTGTGATATACTGAAGCAGAGCATGATCCCCTCACTTTGTGGACTGGGCTGCAGGGCAGAATTCCAACATGATAACGACCCCAAAAGCCTTGCTAAAGAAGCTGAGGGTAAAGATTATGGACTGGCCAAGCATGTCTCCAGACCTAAACCCTATTGAGCATCTGTGGGGCATCCTCAAACGGAATGGTGGAGGAGCACAAGGTCTCTAACATCCACCAGCTCCATGATGTTGTCATTGAGGAGTGGAAGAGGACTCCAGTGGCAACATGTGAAGCTCTGGTGAACTCCATGCCCAAGAGGGTTAAGGCAGTGCTGGAAAATAAAAAAGGCCACACAAAATATTGACAGTTTGGGCCCAATTTGTACATTTTTACTTAGGGGTGTACTCACTTTTGTTGCCAGTGGTTTAGACATTAATGGCTGTGTGTTGAGTTATTTTGAGGGGACAGCAAATTTACACTGTTATACAAGCTGTACACTCACTACTTTACATTGTAGCAAAGTGTCATTTCTTCAGTGTTGTCACATGAAAAGACATAATAAAATATTTACAAAAATGTGAGGGGTGTACTCACTTTTGTGAGATACTGTATATAGTATATAAATGTAAGGCTAGTGCTAGATATATTGCAAAGGCATAGGCTATAACAAACACCCTAGGTAAAGTGTTGCATATAATAGATGTAGGTCATAAACATGTGCAGCCGGATGCTCTGCCGGTTGTGTGCAGCTCTCTACTTTCACCCCCACCCCCTCCTCCACCTTGCTGTTCAGTGGCAGATCAGCTGGAGGAGTGGGCTGTGCTTTCTGTGCTTACTCTCCTCCTTTATCCCCCAGCCAATGGAAGCTGTAACAGGGCAAGCTATGTTCTTCTCTCCCCACTGCCGCTGTGTAGCAGACTAGAGATGCACCTGTGCTGCGGGCTCCTCTCTCCTCTGCTGCTGACAAAACAGGCTATTTAAAATCCCTTGCTCCCCCTTCCTCCTGGAAGTCGCAGACCTGAGCCAATCGGTGCCAGGGAAAGCATACAACAACCACTGAGGACACTGGGATTTGTAGTCTACACAGAGTGCTGCACAACACAAGTGAATGGGCTGTGGACTACAAGGGACACAAATCTCCACACACAGGGGAGGAGAGAGACAGGACTTTTCAAAGACAATTTAAGGAGAGACTGAGCCTTTGGAAGAGGGGTAGCAGAGTGTGCAGACCTGCCATTTTGACCTGCCAGCACTCCACCAGAGGGGCAAATACAGAGGAGACAGAGCAGCACAGGAACCAGAGTGTGCAGACCCGCTGATTTGTTCTGAGCATCCAGGGAGCTGTGAGACTGAGCCACAGAGAGTTGCTTTGTCTTGGGATCAGAGCTGGGGAGACCCATTGTTTTGTGTGCCTACCACCAGTGAGAGTCTGATCACTGGGACCTGATCGTGAGGAGCTGATCATAAAACCAAAGCCTACTGGGACAACTTTCCTCCAAGCATCTTGGACCAGATCCATTGCATATCAGCAGTGGTGAAAACAACAATTGAGCTTCAACCATTACTGCTGACCGTTATTGCCGTTAGAGGCTCCTCCTTACTTAGCAGCCCATCAGCCATCCATTGCACAATCTTAAAGGGACAGTTTCACGTGCACCACCATACAGAAGGGCCCCAATGATAGCTGGCTAATAATAACAATTAGGTGCCTTGAACTTAGTAGGTAATTCTAGGGGTACCCTTGCTTTGTCCCTGTATAGATGATTGGCATACAATAGGTCCATGTCTACTTATTTAGAACAACATCTTGGAATGTGTTCAATTGCCTGTTCACTGGTTTATACATTGCGATTACCTTGACTTGCCATAATAAATCTACTTTATCTACTATCTAGTAGCTTATTGCCCATTTTCTGGGTACTATTGTACATTGGTGGCATAATAACATTTAAGATACAAGGTGTGAGCAACCTCCAACTTATGACCAGCTGTGTCAGTGGGGACTGAGCAACTTCAAAAGTCTTGGAAGAACAAAGAACCCAGTTTACCAAGTGGCTCCTTCAGGTAAGTGGTACACATGTATATGACTATGGGCCAAACTACTAACATACATTGCGGCAAGTAATGCACAAATTGTGTATTACATGTCCCAAGTCTAGCTATAGTTACCTGTATGACTCAAAGATAGTGTCACTTGGGTTATTCAACAGATAAACTTTAATACAGCTTGGCCAATGGAAATTATGACTCCACATGTGTCCTGGCTCCAGCTATTTTGTAAGGGTTTATTAATTAACTATCCTACCCAAAACTATATTAAAAAAAATGATGGCGTACAATGTACTTTAAATTGCCTGGCAGAGAAGTTTTAAAGCTAAACTTTGAGCATGATAATATTGTTATGCAAACACCCCCGGTGATTGCTGCAGCACGCTCTTCTGAGGAATGCAATCCTCTTCTGTCCAGGATCCATAATCAACCCCAGAGTTGTATGCTGCAGGCTGGTACCAGGGTTCTGTCTTCAGGATCTCCCCACCAAGGGGTGAGTGAGGACAGCAAGGCTATTGTGTTTAAACTGTAAATTAGAGGATTGGCAAGAGAGTAGTCAGAACCAGGCAGAGGTTTAGGCAGGTGATAATCAAGAAAAGTAGCCATGTCCAGGCAGAGGTTGGACAGATGGCATTTAAGAGAGTAATCAGGGCCATGCAGAGATCGAGACAGGTGGCAATCAAAAGAACAGTATGGTTTAGGCAGGGGTCAAGGCAGGCAGCAATCAACAGAGTAGCCAGGTCGAGACAGGATTGGGGCAAGCGGTAGTCAGGTCCAGGTAGGCAGTAATCAAGAGAATAGACATGTTCAGGCAGAGTTCAAGGCAGCAGTAATTAAGAGAGTAGTCAGGGCCATGCAGAGCTTGCACCAGGTGGCAATCAGCAGAGTAGCCAGGTCGAGGCAGTATTGAGGCAGGCGGCAATCAAGAGAGTAGTCAGCTCCAGGTAAGCAGTAATCAAGAGAGTAGACATGTCCAGGCAGAGTTTGAGGTAGACGGTAATTAGCAGAGTAGTCAGGGTCATGCAGGGATCAAGACAGATGGCAATGAAGAAAATAGTATGATTTAGGTGGTAAAAAAGGCAAGGGTCAAGGCAGGTGGCAAACAAGAGAGTAGTCGGGTCACTCTGACTCAAAAATGGTCAGGTAATCTGGCAATCTGATCTGCAATATAATTATTATAGCTTTGTAACAAGGGGTAGCTAGTGAGAAGACAGAGAACAAGTCACTTCCAGGGTTGATGCTTAAATACCCTTTGGGTCATAGGATGCACCCAGTTTCACTGCCATAAGCATATACAGCATGCTTTTTTTGGGGAGGATAAGCCTGTATATTATTGCATGGGGTTCAGCTATTAAAGTTTCTGGTCATTTTTAGCATCAGTTATATTTATTTCATGCTCAGTAACTGGTAAGTGTGAAACTTCCAGGTATTTATTACTACAGAAATCACAGCACTTTTCCTGACAATGTCATTTGCTTTTCTTTCCAGAAGGACAAAGCCATGTTTGTTAAGGCATCGTCCAGGGTCATCATCGACTTTCTGGACTGAGTTGCCAGCTCAGAAATAAAAAAATCATGTCAATTCTGATGCCCGTGCAGTTCTACAAAGTTACGATGTTGCTGTCTGGCACTGGGGGACGTAGAAAATACTTTCTCCAGCCTGTAGCAAACAGATGGCATCATCTCAGCCAAAGCACAGCGACTAGACGGGACCTCAAGGTCTGCTTTTTATTGATAAAAGGTAGAGCTTTTCCGAACAAATTTTATTGCTGCCTTATCTTGTAACATGTCAGGAATTTATTTATGCAGTCTTGTAAAATTACTGAAAGGTCAATTTTAATAACACTTATCACACAACTGCATTGTCTAAAATAACAAACATGACCTTGAAAGCCTTGTCTATCTAATAAATACATTATTGTAATGCATCAACTTGTGGGGAAAGGGGGGGGGGACCTTCTTAAATCAGGGTCAAGTCAGACCCCCGTGTGGCCTGAAGAGGTTACCTTGCTGCTAACCTGAGCGCAAGCCCATGGCGTGCGTGCATTCTGATGCGGAATGATTAACAGAAAAGCAAGTCTAGAGACGTGCAGGCAAGGGAGAGAATAGCATTTGCTGTCATTATCAAATGGCTGAAGAGTGAAACAAGCCCGGAGGCATGCATAAAATAAAAATACAAGCTATGGAAATAAATAAATCAGGACAGGAGGTGAAAAAGGAAGCAATTTTAAATAAATGCCACTCCATGCTAAAGCTTCATATTATAGATAAAGCTGGGATATTGCCGAGCATAAAAACACTAAAATATTAAACCAGGAAGGATTTGGTCTCCCCGGCTCCAATGACAAATGGATGAGAAAATAAGGAGACAGCGCAGTTCCGAGGAAAATTAAGAATTAACAAGATGCCGAATGAGGGAGCGATGCTGCTGCTTTCTTTTTTTTTGTTGTTGTTTATGAGATGTAATAATGGGTTTTTATTTAGGCCCTGTCGGTACAGGATGGAGGAACTTGAAGACGATTCTAAATTCAGAAAGCTGTAGGCAAAGATCTATAAACACTTGTTTTAAAAAGTGTGTTTAAAGATGTTCGCCTCAAAAAAAAAATTAGGTTTCTTTACTTGCGTAAATGATGCGATCTCTATAAATCTCTCCACCTTAGTTCAAGTATAACTATCTCAACATTTAGCAGTGTTCCATGCACAGCCATCCTCCACATGTATATTTGTATTTTAAGCTTCGTTTTGCGTATCGCCTTTCTGTGAAAAGTGATGGGGATTGACCAGGGCTGTACCCAGTACTGGGACAGGTTTGTGCAACACCCAGGGCAAGGATGTGGAACTGCACCCCCCCCCCCCATTGCTAATGCATGTTGTAGAATGTGTGTACCGTCCTGCACCTATTCTCTACCGCCCAGTAGTAGCTGTTAGAGCAGACATGAAGCCACGACTTACTTAGTTGCCAGGCACTGATCTGGAGCATGCATGTGGTGAAGGAATGCCCCCCCACCACCACTGCTAATGCATATCGTAGAATAGGTGTACCGCCCTGCACCCATTCTCTGCTACCCAGGATTAGCTGTCAGAGCAAAAAATAATCCACAACCTACTGGCTGCCAGCCATGATCTGAAGCATGCATGTGATGAAGGGTGCCCCCCTACCACCACTATTAATGCATGTTGTAGAATAGGTTCACCATCCTACACCTATTCTCTGCTGCCTTGCTTCAGTTACCCATGGTTGACATGAAGTTTGCACTATCACCACTACCACCTTGCTCTGGTTACCCATGGTTGGCATGGAGTTTGCAAATGCATGGACAATCACTTGCTTTCTAGCAGCTAGAAGGTAGTTGAGCTTGCATGGTGTGTTTGTTGCGTCAGTTGTGAGTGGATGAAGTAGAGAGTGGGCAGGGGGCAGACTTACAACTCATGGGGCCCCCAGGCAATAGAAGACCATGGGGCCCCCTGTGTCCTCACCCACACGCAAGCCTCACATGCATATTGAACTACCCACATACATGTGTTCGTAGTAGAACTGGGGTGGAAGAGATAAAGGGGGTGGAAGAGACAGAGGGGGCGAGAGAGAGAGAGAGAGGTGGGTAACCAGAGAGACAGAGGGGGGACCAGAGAGAGGGGGGTTATAGAGTGAAGGGGTGAGAAAGAAAGAAGGGGAGAGAGAGAGGAAGGTTGAGATAGAGAGAGGGGAGAGAGAAAAAGGGGGGATGAGATAGGGAGGGTGAGAGACAGTGGGTTGAGAGGGGGTGAGAGAGCACTACCCACATTACATGCTTTCATAGCAGAACTGGGGTGGAAGAGATAGAGGTGGTGGAAGAGAGAGAGAGAGAGAGAGGGGGCGAGAGAGAGGGGGGACCAGAGAGAGAGAGGGAGTGATAGAGTGAAGGGAGTGAGAAAGACAGAAGGGGAGAGAGAGAGGAGGGTTGAGATAGGGGGATGAGAGAGAGGGGAGAGAGAAAAAGGGGGGTGAGTTGGAGAGAGTGGGTTGAGAGGGGGTGAGAGAGAGAGAGAGGTGAGAGAGAGGGGAGAGAGGGGGGGGGCAGCTAGAGGGAGGGAAGGCAGGAGAGAGGGGGTGGGAAAGAGAGGGGGAAAAGGGGGGTGAGAGAGGGGCTGAGAGAGAGGGGGAAGAGAGGGGGAGAAAGAAAGGGGTTGAGATAGAGAGGGGTGAGAGAGATTGGGGGTGAGAGAGTGGGTGGGTTAGAGAAGGGAGTGAGAGAGACAGAGGGAGGTGAGAGAGAGGGGGTGAGAGAGACAGAGGGGGGTGAGAGAGACAGAGGGAGGTGAGAGAGAAGGGGTAAGGGAGAGAGGGGTGAGAGATATAGACCTCCTAGCCCTGTCCCTGCTCTGCACACCTAGCCCTGTGCCTGTCTGCATTCCCTTCTGTGTCCCCCCTGTCCTAGTCCTTGTCTATGGAATTGTCCTAGTCCTTGTCAGGGATTGACCAGGGCTGTAACCAGTACTGGGACAGGTTTGTTAAATGGCCAGGGCAAGGATGTGGAACTGGAACCTCCCTCCCCCATTGCTAACGCATGTTGTAGAATGGGTGTACCGCCCTGCACCTATTCTCTCCCGCCCAGTAGTAGCTGTCAGAGCAGACATGAAGCCACGATCTACTTGTTGCCAGCCACTGATCTGGAGCATGCATCTGGTGAAGGAATGCCCCCCCCCCACCACCACTGCTAATTCATATTATAGAATGGGTGTACCGCCCTGCACCCATTCTCTGCTACCCAGCCTTAGCTGTCAGAGCAGAAAAGAATCCACGACCTACTGGCTGCCAGCCACTGATCTGGAGCATGCATGTGGTGAAGGATGCCCCCCTACCACCACTACTAATGCATGTTGTAGAGTGGGTTTACCATTCTGCACCTATTCTCTGCTGCCTTGCTTCAGTTACCCATGGTTGACATGAAGTTTGCACTACCACCTTGCTCTGGTTGCCCATGGTTGGCATGGAGTTTGCACATGCATGCCCAATCACTTGCTTTCTAGCAGCTAGAAGGCAGTTGGGCTTGCATGGTGTGTATTTTGTATCAGTTGTGGGTGGATGGAGTGGAGAGTGGGCAGGGGGCAGACTTACAACTAATGGGGCCCCCGGGCAATAGAAGATCATGGGGCCCCTTGGCCAGCCTATCCTTTAAGCCTCCCTTGCTGCTCACCTTCCTAAGTCTGAGGAAAGCTGTGGAGGGTCTGCCGAGTTTGTGATCATTGCCATTTGGAGGATACAGATTAGCTTGTTTTGAGCTTGCTTGAGGTGAGCAGGTGTTTCCCCCGGTTGGTTGAGGTGCACAAGTCATGTGAAGAAGTGAAGATAGCTAGTCACTTATATAGTTACATAGTAGGTGAGGTTGAAAAAAGACACAAGTCCATCAAGTCCAACCCATGTGTGTGATTATGTGTCAGTATTACATTACATATCCCTGTATATTGCGGTCATTCAGGTGATTATCTAATAGTTTCTTGAAGCTATCAATGCTCCACCGCCTGTGGAAGGGAATTCCACATCCTTGCCGCTCTTACAGTAAAGAACCCTCTACGTAGTTTAAGGTTAAACCTCTTTTCTTCTAATTGTAATGAGTGGCCACGAGTCTTATTAAACTCTCTTCTGCGAAAAAGTTTTTTCCCTATTGTGGGGTCACCAGTACAGTATTTGTAAATTGAAATCATATCCCCTCTCAAGCGTCTCTTCTCCAGAGAGAATAAGTTCAGTGCTCGCAACCTTTCCTCATAACTAAGATCCTCCAGACCCTTTATTAGCTTTGTTGCCCTTCTTTGTACTCGCTCCATTTCCAGTACGTCCCTCCTGAGGACTGGTGCCCAGAACTGGACAGCATACTCCAGGTGCGGGCGGAAGCATACTCCAGGTGCACTTATTGCACTATTTGGGTGCTGGACTGTTTATTTTTGTTCACCTTTTTTTTTATGTTTGTTTTTTGCAGTTTTATTTTGCATGGACTAAGAATCAAATATTGTCTTTTTTTTTTTTTTTTAGTTTGTGTACACATTGATAATATACCATATAATAGTGTTGCGCTACACATATTTTTGTATAATTATTTCTGTGGAAGAAGGGTTGGTGGAATCACCTTAAAATGTTATAGCTAGCATAGTATAGTTTACTGTATATGAAGTATTTAGGCTGCTGCTGATTACTGGTATATGGTTCCTACCAGAATTGCTAAAATGTGTCCAGAAGCCTTCCCTTGTTGTTTTAGGTGCTGTGGTCAACCAGGAACTATGTTCCATATTTTGGTGGCAATGCCCAAAAATGACAAGATTCTGGACTAGAACCTTCACCCTAATACGCATGGTAACCAAAATACATTTTTCCAGAACTCCCAAAATAGCCATGTTCCAAAAATTGAATATCAACTCCTAAAGAATAGATATCTTTTATCATCTTGGAGGCTAGAATCACCATGGTAAGGTGATGGAACTAGTCGGCAATATAATTTGATTACATCAAACAAAAGTTGAACTGGATAATGATTAACGAACGACAAACTTTGTGTAACAACACCCAGTCGAGATTACATAAAATCTGGCAGCCATGCCAGTCCTAGCCTCCTTTCCCTGTTGATGCCTAGTACGGAGAAACGCAGCGTTGGGCGGAGCTAGAGGACCGTGAGCCGCGGCTGTGTTTTTTCGCTTTGAAGTGCTGCTCTTTTGTACATTTCGTAGATGTCAGTGTTACAGTGTTGTTGTAATAAAGGAATTACAATTTTTTTAAAAACGGACTGCACTATGAAGCCCTCTTTTTTGCTTCCATGACTCACCCTTTGAAAGTCCCTATTCCTACTCGCAAATGCGGGTCCCATGGAGCATAGTGGAGCCTGGATCTACCGGTGGAGGAGAGGATCCGGACGGATGTTTGAAACTGCCGCCCCTGCCTGAGGTTCCCTCCTGTCTGTGCCCATTAGACCTCCGGAACAGAGGTCCTATGGTTCTGGTAAGCGTCCATCTGGCATTCTTATTATTCCTTGGCTGTCGTGTGGGACTATACTAAGAAAAGGATTTATTGCGGCGTTCCATCCTAATATCTACTTCTAATGGACTATACTGAATGCTCTATAGATTTCTTCCTGGGTCTTTTTTAGCTCCTTTTAGCACAGGCCCAATGTATGTATGTTGATGGACATTTATTTTGCTCTTTTATGTTGTTTCTTGCTCTCATTGGGTTGAGTTGTTTTAAAGGTGCACATATAGCTCAGGTGTTGCACATATTTGTGTCTTTTTCCACACATTGGTACTCTTTTTGGTTGCGCATCTATTTCCACTTTACACATATTTTCACAGCTGAATATTCCAGTTTTTTGTAGATTGCAGCACCATCACATATTTTTGTTAGCATCTTTTGCATATTTTTATATATAGATTTTCATTAATATCCACTGGGGGTAGTGCGGATTACTCACATTACACAGCCATGCCTTTGAGATCTCGAAAGGATGTAATGTGGAAAAGGGACTCTAGTTTCACCTGCTTTCCTCTTTTTTATTTTCCCTCTTTTGGTGACAATGCTACACCTTTCATTGCTTGAATTAGATTTTCTGTAGACTCTTGGACATAGGGATCACTCCAAGGCACACACCTCCCAAAGAGTAGTGTTCCCTTAAAAGCCAGGACCCATAGTCCGTAGACAAGAGGCCACCATGCAGTCCCCTCCAAAAGCCTCTGTCCTGGTTGGGTCTGTCACAGATTGGTTCCCCTATATGCAACCCCCGCCGCTCCTCCTATCCAGGTGTACAGGGGAGCCGCGTGGGCCCCTTGAAGCATTGCGACCCCTGTAGTTATGACTGATTGACTACCATGTACAGCTGCACCAGATTTTGCATTCTCCAGTTTTAGTAAATCAACCCCTTGGTATACGGAAAACACCATGAAGGAATATTGAGAGATAAAGCATTATTTTAATTTTGACTGTCTCTATACCATTCAAATATATGTTTAGCCATGTTCTCACATCTTCTTCAGATGTCCATCGGTCTCCTCACGCATCACCAACTTACTAACAGACATATCAACCTGGATGTCACATCACTTCCTCAAATTCAACCTATCCAGAGCTCATAATATGTCCTCCCTCACGTGTCTCTTCCCCTGACTTCTCTATCAAAATCAGCGGCTCAACCCGTCCCCCCATGCCAAGGTCCTAGGTGTAATCCTGGACTCTGAACTATCCTTTTGGCCCCACACCTAATCACTGTCCGAAGCTTGCCGACTTGACCTCCGCAACATCTCCAAGATACATACGCCCCTTCATAACCAATAATACCACAAAGCTTCTAATCCATTCCATGGTCATCTCTCACTTCGACTACTGCAACTCTTTCCTCATTGGCTTACCTCTAAATAGGCTATCCCTCCTTCAGTCCATCATGAATGCTGCTGCCAGACTCATCCACCTTACAAACCGCTCGGCGTCTGCTACCCCTCTTTGCCAATCCCTCCATTGGCTGTCACTCACCCAACTAACTGACTATCTCCTACTGTGTCCACTTTCAGATGATCCCTGAAAACTCATCTCTTCATGCCGCGTACACACGACCGGACTTTACGACGGACTTTCCGAATGAACGGACTTGCCTACACACGATCAACCAAAGTCCGACGGATTCGTACGTGATAACGTACGACCGGACTAAAACAAAGAAGTTCATAGCCAGTAGCCAATAGCTGCCCTAGCGTCGGTTTTTGTCCGTCGGACTAGCATGCAGACGAGCGGACTTTTCAACCGGACTCTAGTCCATCGAATAGATCTGAAACATGTTTCAAATCTAAGTCCGTCCAACTTTTGAGCAAACAAAGTCCGTTGGAGCCCACACACGATCGAATTGTCCAACTGAATCCAGTACGCCGGACCAAGTCTGCCGTAAAGTCCGCTCGTGTGTACGTGGCATTAGAGAAGCCTATCTGGCCCCCTCCTAACAACTGTACATTTATTTTCTCCATCAGCACATCCCCCACAGTTATTACTTCTTGTATCTCTTGACCCTCCCTCCCAGATTTTAAGCTCTAATGAGCAGTTCTCTCTGATTCCCACTGTATTACACTGTATTGTATCTGTACTGTCTACTCTCAAATTGTAAAGCACTAAACTGTCGGCGCTATATAAATCCTGTATAATAATAATAAATAATAATGCAGATAGCAGAGGAATAATAGAAGAGCCACAAATCACATTAGGCACTATGGATATAGACACGTACACACTGTAGAAGGATATGCTTTGTTCATTTTCAGCATTGGACACAGCAGGGGCCAATTAGACTGCCGTTCTGTGAGAGGGGAAGATGGAGATTTTGTGTTTCTGCTAAGCAGCAACACGGATCTCTGTCTTCCCCCAGTCAAAGCACCTCCCCAACAAAGTTAGCAAGCACCTCCTAGGAACACATTTAACCCTTTGATCGCCCCTGATGTTAACCCCTTCCCTGCCAGTGTCATTAGTACAGTGACAGTGCTTTTTGTTTTAACACTGATCACTGTATTGGTGTCACTGGTCCCCAAAAAGTATCACACGAGCGGACTTTACGGCAGTCTTGGTCCGGCGTACTGGATTTCGTCAGACAATTCGATCGTGTGGGGGCTCCAGTGGACTTTGTTTGCTCAAAAGTTGGATGGACTTAGATTTGAAACATGTTTCAAATCTATCCGATAGACTAGAGTCCGGTCGAAAAGTCCGCTCGTCTGTATGCTAGTCCGACGGACAAAAAATGATGCTAGGACAGCTATTGGCTTCTGGCTATGAACTTCCTTGTTTTAGTCCGGTCGTACGTCATCACGTACGAATCTGTCGGACTTTGGTTGATTGTGTGTAGGCAAGTCCGTTCATTCAGAAAGTCCGTCGTAAAGTCCGTTGAAAAGTCCCCCGGGCAAAGTATGCCGTAAAGTCCGGTCGTGTGTACGCGGCATTAGTGTCAGATTTGTCCGTCGCAGTCCTGCAATTACTAGTAAAAAAAAAAAAATTCCGTAAATATATCCCATAGATTGTAGACGTTATAATTTTTGCGCAAATCAATCAATATACGTTTATTGGAATTTTTTTTACCAAAAATATGTAACAGAATACATATTGGCCTGAATTGATGAAAAAATTAGATTGTTTACATTTTTTATTGGGAATGTTTTACAGCATAAAGTAAAAAATATTTTTTTTCTTTTTCAAAATTGTCGCTCTTTTTTTGTCGATAGAGCAAAAAATAAAAACTGCAGAGGTGATCAAATACCACCAAAAGAAAGCTCTATTTGTGGGGACATCAAATTTGTTTGGGTACAGTATCATACGACCGCGCAATTGTCAGTTGAAACAACGCAGTGCCGTATCGCAAAAAATGGCCTGGTCATGAAAGGGTTTAAAGCTTCCTGGGCTGAAGTGGTTAAAGTACACATAGTAAAATGTTCACAAATAAAAGAAAGAAAACTCCTTTATCTTTTTTATTGGTGATCATTTCATCCTATACATATCCCTTTTGGTTAATTTGAATATACAGTACATGACAATGGCGGCCGGTGGTCATTTTTTTGGGGGGCCAGCAAACAATACCACCCCACCGGTCGGTCGGTCGGTTGGGTGGGTCTGGTGTACTTACCCCATCTATGGTGGGCAGCGCTTCTCCCGGGCTTTGCCGGGGGCTTCCCTTGTTCGGCTGCTGTGGAGGTGGCTGCTTTCCCTTCCCTGCTCTCCACGGGCATTGCGGCGGCTTCCGTTTCCTCCCTCCTCCTCGGTGGCCAATTGGGAATCTTTTCTTTTCGGCCAATCGGAAAATGGGTCTCAGACCTGCTTCTGAATGGCCGAATTAAGAATCAGTGTTTCAAAGCGAATATTCATTCGCTGTTGTAACACCTGGGTGGGCTCCTGGCGCAATGCTCTGTGCCACGAGCCCATCCTATTTTGAAGCCTATTAGAGCCTCTGACTCTAATCAGGTGCTTCAAAAAAATACCCCTGCTGCTGTAATTCATGCGCCTGGCGTCCTGAAAGGGGCCGGACGCATGAATAGGGGGTAGCGGTGTCCTATCAAAATAGCGGCCGTAGATAGAGCATGGGGGTGGCAGCTGTTGATAAAGGGGGGCGGCGCTCCGGAGCCCCTAATGGACGGGCCACCACCGGTATATGACCTCTTTCTTCCCTGCCCAGCTAAAGCCATTGCTGGAGTCACTGTATTTTTCGAAATGCATCTTACAGTGCTTACTTTTCCTGTTTTTTAAGCTGCGTACAAAACAATAAGGTTTTCCTCTTCTTACGCTGAAACAGTACAGACACATCTCGCTCCGGGGAACGCGCCTCCACATCCTCACTCTCCCAGCTCAGACAATTCTCCAAAGAGCAGGTAGACCTAATGCCGTAAATTGCTGAACTCGGAGCCAGAGCAGGCTGGCTTTCTAACACAAAATACACTTTGATTACTTTGCTCAGCCGCAGAGTCAAAGGCATTTTCCACATCACATACTCATTACAAGGCACGATCTCTCGTAGGTTAGGAGTCACTTAAGGTCTGAACAATCATCACTGCCGTTTTACAGAGGAAGACAAAGTTAAGTAAAGTTTAAAATAATCAACTGTGAGCAGAACAAATGAAGAAAAACTAGTAAAAGAAAAAAAAAAAAGTTGTGCAGTTTGAAGACTCCTGAAGTCTCTATTTTTATCCTCCTTTCAATTTTTTGTTCAAGAGATGATTGCATAAAATATTCTAATAATAAGGCTTTATGTAGTCTCATTGACGGCTTAACAGTACTTTCAAGTTAGTTCTGAAAATGAATGGAAACGTTTGACAAGAAAAATGTGTAGACCCTCTTCTAGGAAGGCCCGGATGTGGATGTCCTGCCAGTCTTTTGGGTTCAGTCAATTATGAGCCACTGATCCAGAACAAGATAGGGAAGTAAGGCAGTACCCAATGGGCTGTATGTGTTGCTATATTCTATTTAACCACTTGACCTCCAGAAGACTTACCCCCCCTTCACGACCAGGCCATTTTTGCGATACGGCACTGCGTTATTTTAACCGCTTGCCAACCGCCGCACACAGATAAACGTCGGCAGAATGGCACAGGCAGGCAAATGAGCGTACCTGTATGTCCCATTAAATTTGCCGCCTATCAGGCGCGTGCCCGACGCACACGGCGGGAGCCTGCCCGCGGGTCCCGGGAACTCGATGTTCGCCGGCGGCCCGCGATTGCGGTGTGGAGAGGTAGAATGGGGAGATGTAAACAAGGCATTTCCCCGTTCTGCCTAGTGACATGACAGGGATCTACTGCCCCCTGTCATCAGGAGCAGTGATAGCTGTCATGTGAGTAATAGCCCATCCCCCCTACAGTTTGAAGACCTCCCTAGGACACACTTAACCCCTTGATCACCTCCTAGTGTTTCACTCCTTCCCTGCCAGTGTCATTTACACAGTAATCAGTGCATTTTATTAGCACTGATCACTGTATAAATGACAATGGTCCTAAAATAGTGTCAAAAGTGTCAAGGGGTTAAATGTGTTCCCTGGGAGGTGTTTCTAACTGTGGGGGGAGGGGACTGACTGGAGGAGGAGAGAGACCACTGTTCCTGATCACTAGGAACAGCAGATCTGTCTCTCCTCCTCTGAAAGAACAGAGATTTGTCTGTTTACATTGACAGATCCACGTTCTGTCTCTCTCAGGAGCGATCGCGGGTGGCCAGCTGATGACAGACCCGCCGGCCACGCGCACCGGCTCCAGCGTTGCGCCTCCTATATCTCTTAAAACCGCCAACGTACAATGGCGGCGATTCACCCAGGGGAGCCAACCTGGTACTGCGGCAGCTGGTCTTAAAGTGGTTAACTGAATATTGTGCGGTCGCGCGACACCGTACCCAAATAAAATTTGTGAAAATAGAGCTTTCTTTTGGTGATATTTGATCACCACTGTGTTTTTTTTTTATTTTTGCGCTATAAACAAAAAAAGACCAACAGTTTTTTAAAAAAAAACATTTTTTTTTTACTTTCATCTATAAATCATATCCAATAAAAAATGTAAAAAATCGAATTCCTTCATAAATTTAGGCCGATATGTATTCTGCTACATGTTTTTGGTAAAAAAAAAAGTCCCAATAAGCGCATATTGATTGGTTTACGCAAACATTATAGCATCTATAAACTATGGGATATACACTATATTAATAAAAGTATTGGGACACCTGCCTTTACATGAACTTTAAAGGCATCCCAATCTTAGTCCGTAGAGTTCAATATTGCGTTGGTCCGCTCCTTAAAGCTATAACATCTTCAACTCTTCTGGGAAGGCTGTCCACAAGGTTTAGGAGTGTGTCTATGGGAATGTTTGATCATTCTTCCAGAAGAGCATTTGTGAGGTCAGGCACTGATGTTGAATGAGAAGGCCTGGCTTGCAGTCTCCACTATAATTCATCACAAAGGTGTTCTATCGGGTTGAGTTCAGGACTCTGTACAGGCCAGTCAAGTTCCTCCACCCCAAACTCGCTCATACATGTCTTTATGGACCTTACTTTGTGCACTGGTGTGCAGTCATGTTGGAACAGGAAGAGCCAACCCCAAATTGTTCCCACAAAGTTGGAAGCATGAAATTGTCCAAAATGTCTTGGTATGCTGACGCCATAAAGTGGTTGTAAACCCCCCCCAAAAAACCCTGTACGACAGAGGCATAATGAGCTAGTATGCATCGCATACTAGCTTATTATGAAATACTTACCTTAGATTGAAGCTGTTGCAGCGGTTGTGACCAGCGACATGTCTCCCAGAGTTATTTATGGGTTTGCAGGCTTGTGATTGGCCAGAGCCGCAATGACATCACTCCTGTGCAGGTTTAGGGGATATTTACAGTACCTACAGGTAAGCCCTATTATAGGCTTACCGATAGGTACAAGTGGTGTAATGGGGTTTACAACCACTTTAAGAGTTCCTTTCACTGGAACTAAGGGGCCAAGCCCAACCCCTGAAAAACAACCCCACACTATAATCCCCCCTCCACCAAATGATTTGGACCAGTGCATTTATGGAATTTTTATTTATTTTTATACTAGTAATGGCAGAGACCAGCGACTTATAGTGGGACCGCGATATTGCAGCGGTCATTCAGACACTAGCTGACACTTTTGACACTTTGTGGGAACCAGTGACACTAATACAGTGACCGGTGCTAAATATATGCACTGTTACTGTACTAACACAAAACAGGAAATCGCCCCGGGACTTTAAATGAGGCGAATGTTTTTAGCCAACAACTGACAGAGTAAATGCAGTTTCAAAATTTATTAAAATAGTCAAGCAAACATAGACATGAATCATAGCCAAGCCACTGAAATGATACTTACAGTAGAAAATGTCATTACACGTATCAAAGTATAAAATGTAAACTGCAGAGTACACGTAGATAAAAAGTATCCCAACGTGTTTCGCAAGGCCATGCTCGCTTCATCAGGGGTAGATGAGTGTGTAGTACATCTGTAGGGGTATAATGAACCAAATAAGTATCAACACAGACATGGTATCATGACAATTAGTCAAGAAGGTTCAAAAACGCATGGTCCTATACTCACCTAAGGCTGGATCAGACTACCAATTGCTTGATACCCAGAGGTGGCAGTAATGAGCGTCCGGCTCGGGAGCTGAGGAGGCAGAGAAAAAACCAACCCAACAGAGCACAAACGGGGGGGCAGACATGGCCGGGAAGGAGTTAAACATCTATGGCGATCAAAGGGTTTAAATGCTTGCCTAGCCAGTGTTTTTGTGTACTATGTGTGTTGCTTTCACTAAGGGAGAGGTTGTTTTTAGTCCCTGCATTGCAGGAAAACGTCATCGATCCCTTCTCTCCTGTCAGAACTGAGTTATGTCTTGTTTACATAGGCAGATTTAATTTGCCTCCCTGTAGCAGTAAAAGCATAACTCCCAACCGTCCCTAATTTCGAGGGACTGTCCCTGATTTGGAGCAATGTCCCTCTGTCCCTCATTCCTCTTCATTTGTCTCTCATTTTGGTCTGATCTATATATATATATATATATATATATATATATATATATATATATATATATATATATATTTATTTATATATCAAAAAGTGTTTTCCAGCACTAAACCTTTCACCTGATTTCTAAATTGCTGCATTTGTAAATTCCAAAAGCCAATATAAAGGAATAGTAGTGGTAAAAAAAAGCAACCTTGTTTTTGTTTGTAAAATTCTCCTTTAAGGGGGTGTGGCAGGGGGTGTGTGCTATGCCTGCATACTTTTGCTGATAGGTGTCCCTCATTCCCATCTCAAAAAGTTGGGAGCTGTGGTAAAAGTGCTATAGGGCGGTCAACAATCGGTTAAGTGTGTCCTAGGGGGTGATTCTAACTGTGGGGGGGGGGGGGCTACCACTGACATGACAGCGATTACTGCTCACGATGACAGGGAGCAGTAGATCTCTGTCATGTCACAAGGTAGAACGGTAGTACCTTGTTTACATAGGCATCTCCCCGTTCTGTCTCTCCGTGACATGATTACCGGGAGACCGGTTAAAGTTCTAAGTGTCATATTTATTACTCTCACTAGGGGCCACTGTTGTGCACTTTGTTTTGTAAAGTTATAAGTGTCATATTTACTACTCCCACTAGGGGGTCACTTTTGTGCACTTATTATTCATATTGCTGGGTAATCATTAGTATACGTGTGATATAAGGTAGCACTTCATTTTTTTTTTCATTTTTTCACTTTTCCTGCTAATAACAGTTGGTGTCTAGCAGCAACCTTAAATATTTAATCACACAGTTATTCATTATTAGTAGCGCATAAGTACACCGATAAGCATCAAACATCTGAAGTCTTGAATCTTGTTGACTGTGGGGAAATAACTCCAGTTCTTTTTACAAGCTTTTGTCCTTTTATTATTGTGTCATTCAATATAGAGAAGATCCCCATTAGATCCTTTTCCTTTGTTGACTGTAAGTCAACAATTGAGCAGTAGGGAGATTGTGCTCTAGAATGGAGATTTTAGGTATATGGGGTCAAGCAGATAACTCTAGGGGAGAAAGGAACCTTGACCAGTTTAACCACTTGCCGACCAGCCACCCTCATTGTACTACAGCAGGTCGGCTTGTTCCAGCGAATTGCCGTCATTGTACGGTGGCACTGGAACTCTATATTGTGGGCACCACGGGCCCACTGGCCAGCGGGGGGGGAACCAATCAGTGGCAGGTCAATGTCCGGTCAATGTCCGCCGGCCACCCGCGATCATTCCCCGCAGTGAAAGAACGGGGATCTGCCTGTGTAAACAGGAAGACGGATCTGTGTGTTTCCACAGGCAGCTCATCCCCCATACAGTTAGAAAACACCTGCAGGGAACACATTTAACCCCTTGATCGCCCCCCCGATGTTAACCCCTTCCCTGCCAGTATCATTAGTACAATAGCAGTGCATATATTTAGCACTGATTACTGTAATGATGTCACTGGTTCCCCAAAAAGTGTCAAAAATGTCAGTTAGGTGTCTGATCTGTCCACCGCAATGTCGCAGTCCGGCTAAAAATCGCAGATCGCCGCCATTACTAGTAAAAAAAAAAAGGAAAATTTATTATCAGATACTTACCGTAATTTTCCTTTCCTGATGGACTCCATGGCAGCCTACGTGTGGGTGAACCCCACCTCCTCTCCAATGCTATAGGACTCCATTCCCATAAATGAGTACTCACCACTAGCTACTGCGTTCCGTAACTAGCCTACTCCTTGACAAATGGGTGGGAACTCCGTCTACCATGGAGTCCATCAGGAAAGGTAAATTACGGTAAGTATCTGATAATAAATTTTCCTTTTTCCTGACAGACTCCATGGCAGCCTACGTGTGGGAAATAACTAGCCAACCACACGGGTGGGTATGCTAAACAAAACATAAATTTTAATTTGTCCTATCGGTCGATAGGATTTGTAACCCAAAGTTTACAGAGGATAGTGAGGCAGGCTCTATACAATAATGTGACATGAAGGTATTAATAGAAGCCCATGAGGCTGCCTTGCAGATGGTATCTGAAGCCACGTGTCGAGCCACTGCCCATGAAGCTGCCATTCCCCTGGTGGAATGGGCTGTCACCGCCTTTGGAGGAGCCAAGCCCTTAGCCCTGTATGCTTGTTGTATGGTCTGTACGATCCAGGTCGCGATAGTCCTGGTTGAGGCTTTCTTCCCTATATTGCTGCCTGAGTGAAGCATGAAGAGATGACTAGAACGTCTAAAGGGTGATGTAACTTTGAGATATTCTTTAATAGCTTCGCGTACATCTAGAGGGTGATTTTCAGTGGACCCTGGGGTCCCAAATGTAGGTAAAACGATCTCTTGATTGACGTGGAATACTGAAGATACTTTCGGGTTGGAACCCAGCATAGGGATGAGGACTACACGGTCCGGAAAAAACGTTAAGAAGGGTTCTTCATGACCAAGTGATGCAATCTCAGAGACCCTTTTGGCTGAGGTAATGGCCACTAAGAAGGCCACCTTTGCTGAAAAGTCCTTGATAGAGAGCAGGGAGGGCCCCGTAGTACTGAGTCCAGAGATCGAGTCAAGGACTAATGGAAGGTCCCATTTGGGGAACCTAGGCTTTCTTTGGGGCTTGAGCCTCGATGCACCTCGAAAAAATTGTCTAACCAAATTATGAACTGCCCACGAAGTGCCGGAGAAGGCCGATAGTGCCGAAACTTGGACCCTCAGAGAGCTGACAGATAAATGTAAATCTAGGCCCGTTTGGAGGAAACTGAGAACGTCCTGGACTTTTGGATGTCTACAAGACCTGCCCTGGGGAGAGCAGAACTCCACGAATTTGGACCAGATTCTTCCATAGACTTTATTTGTACTAGATCTTCTCAAGCTCATGAGAGTGGATATTACTTCTGAGGCACAACCTAGGGATTCCAGCCTCTCCCTCGCAAGAACCAGACCATCAGTCTCAGCACTGCAGGACAAGGGTGCAGGACCGACCCTTGAGAAAGAAGGTCCGGCCTGAGAGGGAGAGGCACTGGGTCTCGACAGCTGAGCTGGACCAGGAGAGGGAACCAAGGCCTGTTCGGCCAGTAGGGAGCTATTGTCACCACCTCCACTGGCTCTGCTCGGAGCCTCTGCAGGAATCTCAGCATGACTGGCAGTGGCGAAAAGGCATATGCACGCTTGAACCTCCATTGATCCGTCAGGGAGTCTGTCCCGATGGCTTGACTGCAGAGACCCCTGGTGTAGAACTTCTTCAGCTTGCAATTTCAGGGGGAAGCAAACAGATCCACTTCTGGATCGGTCTTGAGCGACAAGATTCACCTGAACGTCTCTATGTGAAGAGACCAATCGTTGTTGTCCAACTCGGTCCGTGATAGGAAGTCCGCTTGAGTGTTTTGGACCCCTGGGACAAAGACTGCCGAAATGTTGGCAAGGTTTTTCTGCGCCCACGATAGGATGGGCTCGACTTCCCGCAGGAGAGTGGGACTCCGAGTGCCCCCTTGCCTCTTCACATACGACACCGCTGTGGTGTTGTCCATTCTTAACAGTACTGACTCCCCTATCAGGAGATGAGAGAAGGACTGAAGGGCACACCAGGCCGCTCGAAGTTCCAAGATGTTCGACCCTGGGTTGGGAAGACATGCATCCCACTTGCCCTGAGCCAGGTTCGACCCGCAAAGGGCTCCCCAACCGGTACCGCTGGCATCGGTCATGACCGTCATCTAAGAGATGGAAGCGATGGAATGGCAGGTCAGGAGGTTCTTGCGCTGAAGCCACCAGAAGAGGCTGTTCCTCATTGTAGAAGTTATGCGGATGACCTGATTCTTGTCCCCAGACTTCCATTGTCGTAGGAGACCTGACTGGAAGGGACGCAATCTCCATAAGGCCCATTTTACCATGGGAGTCATGGAAACCATTGTGCCGACGACTTTCAGGCACTGAGAGGCTTTCATTTGCCGGGCATGTAGGGCCCGAGAAACTCTGTCTCGAACCGTAGGAATTTTCTGTAACGGAAGGGAGATAGTGTTTGCTACTGTATCGAACTGAGCTCCCAGATATATTAGACGCTGAGTTGGGGTCAGTTGACTCTTTTCTAAGTTTAGGAGCCACCCGAAGTTGGACAGCGTGGAAATCACTTGTTCCCGGTGGACCAGCAACTGCTCCCTGTTCTGAGACAACACCAGCAGGTCGTCGAGATAGTGGTAAAGACGTACCCCTCTTGATCTTATGAGTGCCACCGTAGCTAGGAGGACTTTCGAAAAAACCCGGGGGTACGTCGTCAGGCCGAAGGGGAGGCAGATAAATTGGAGATGGTCCGACCCTACTTGGAAACGGAGGTATTTGTGGAATTCTTTTTCCACTGGGACATGGAAATATGCGTCCTTCAGGTCGATCGATATCATCCAGTCGCCTGGCTGTATAGCTCTCTGAATGGTCATCAAGGTTTCCATCTTGAACCTTCCGTTCTCTATGAATTTGTTGAGATATGTGAGGTCTATGACTGGGCGCCAAGAGCCCCCCTTTTTTTTGAACTAGGAAGAGAGGGGAGTATATCCCCTGGAACCATTCGTCCTGTGGGACATGTACCACTGCTCCTTGAGTTTTCAGGAGGTCCACATAGGACAGCAATATTTGTTTCTGATCCTCTGAAGAGTGGAGACGAACCTGGGGTGAGGAGTACTGGAAAAGGCCCATCTGTGGCCTGACGAGACTGTCCTTATGACCCAGAAATCTGAGATCGAGGCCACCCAGACGTGCCGGAAAAGGAGCAGACGAGCCCGCACCCGGCCCGCCTCTGTCTGCCTCTGTCTGGATGTCTGCCCTCTGCTCCAATTCTTCCTAAAGCCCCGGCCAGGCTTGTAGGAGCGTGCTTCCCTGGAGCGCTCCGGGCTTCGTCTTCTGAACTGGGGCTTCTTTCGACCCAGCATGCACCTGTCCTGGGGAAGAAAACCCGATTTACCACCTGTGGCTCGCGTAATGGCATCGTCAAGCTTATTGCCAAACAGTGAGGACCCCTCAAACGGAATTTTACACCATGCTTGCTTAGAACCTGGGTCAGCAAGCCAGGGGCGCAACCAGAGGGCTCTCTTGGCCGTAACTGAGGACAGCATAATACGAGCCAGTAGGCGGATCAAATCAATGGATGCCTCCCCCAGGAAGACTGCTGCCAGCTTCAGCTTTGCGGCTGCTGAACTTCCGGCCAGCTCTTCTGATACGCCCTTAAGGAAGGACTCCACGTTCTCCGTCCAGGCCTCCATGGCCTTGGACATGGTCACTAGTGCCAGGGCCGGTTTACAGGCCATACCAGCGAGCCCATAGATTCTTTTTAGATCTAGATCTATCTTCCTCTCGAGCCCATCTTTGAAAGAAACTGCGTCTTCTAGAGGAAGAGTCATATGTTTGGCCAGACGCATAAGAGCTGCGTCCACAAGGGCAGTATTCTCCAAACTCTTCACTTCTTCCAACTTGAAGGGGTACAATCTGGAGGTTTTATTAGACATGGAAGACTTTTTCTCTGTTTTACTCCATTCTTCCTCAATGATTTCCTTTAGCTCCGGAAGGAGCGGAAAGTTTGCGCGTTCTTTCCCCAGGTGCTTGAAGAATTTTTTCTGCTTGGCTGGGGGAGTGGAAGGGTCTTCCCACTTCAAGGCTTCCTTGATCACTTTGATTAAAGGGGAAACCATCGCGAAATCAAACCCTCCAATGTCCTCTTCATTAACAGACTCGTCATCTGAGGAGTCAAGAGAGGCAACATAGGGCTGGGAAGTGCCCGGATCATCACGGGCCTCTTCAGCCGGAGGGCCAGACAAGGTGCTAGACTGGCTCAATGTGCGAGGTGCCTCCCTCTCCATTAGGGATTGCTGCACCACCCATTTCACAAGAGACTCTAAACGCTGGTTTTCCGTCTCCTTTTCCCCAACCGCACGGGCAAAGCAACGGTCACATAAGGACTTGCCCTCCGGGACTCGTGTCCTACATCTCCAGCAGGCTCTGCGATCCGAGCGGCTGTCATGGCGGTGGGAGCGGTGTCTTGAGGAGGAACGAGAGCGTCTCCTCTGGTGGGATCCGGACTGGGAGTCTCGTCTGGATCTGGATGAAGATGAGTGATATTGTGGTTGGCAAGGTCACTGGCATTCTGGACCGCGTTTAGCGGGTCCGACCTAGAAGGACTGGAGAAAAAAGAAGAGGGGAAGGGGAGAAAAAAAAAAGCAGAACATAGTATCAGCACCACAACATTTGTGCCCAAATCTCATCCCCTCCCCTCACGAGCACATACCTTGTGCGTGAGGGCTGGCCACTTAAAGGCGGTGATTTATCCATAACCTAGGACGCGAATGTCACTTTAAATAGTCTGCAGGGACAATGGCCTAAGAAAACCAAGGCACCAAAATGAGAAGGTTTTAGGAAAAAAACTCTGCTTTAAAGATGCACAAAAGCATGGATCAACACATATTCAAGGCAAAAAGGAAAAAAAAAAACTTCTTGCCGCATATACGTATATATATATAATTGTATTTTTAAAAGAAGACTTTTTTTTTTTTTTTTAAGAATATTGTTTCTCAAAAATAAATCATTAGTCCATTTATAAACCTTATATATATATATATTTTTTTTTATAAGTACCAGCAGAGGTTTCAAGCCACTCACCTGGAGACCAGCAGGGATCCGCTCCTCCTTTCCCTACCAAGGGAGATCCCAACACAGCAGGACAGGAGGGCGGAATTTAAATTCCCCGCTCGTGACATC
Source organism: Aquarana catesbeiana (assembly GCF_042186555.1). Classification (NCBI taxonomy): domain Eukaryota; kingdom Metazoa; phylum Chordata; class Amphibia; order Anura; family Ranidae; genus Aquarana; species Aquarana catesbeiana. The sequence goes on along the minus strand of NC_133328.1, from coordinate 620,947,786 downwards.
ACTATCTCCTACTGCGCACGCGCAATAGGAGACCACCGTACGGCGCCTGCGCGGACGACGAACGGACCACCGTACTGCGCATGCGCGAGCCAAGCCTCGCTCTCAAGGTGGCTACAGCGCAGGCCCCAGCGACGGAGACTGCCGCAACCCGGAAGTGCCGTGGCAGGCTGGAACGCACGTGTTCCAGCCGCCATGAGGAGAACGGGACATACTGAACCACCAGGGAGAAACAGACCACATACAAAAAACTGCCATGGAGCATGAAATGCAGAAGCCACAGACCTTGCCAGCCGTTGATGAAACTGTCCGCCGGGCATACAGAGGCGACCACCCGTCCACCAAGGGGAAATATTCAAGCCTCTTTAAGCTACTCGCCCGCCCATGGCTGGGCTCTGAGCTGCACCGCACAGGTATGCCAAATCCTGGATCCATTCAATCCTGATGCGAACAGCATGTGTAGGTCCATAGAGGAGGACAAAAAAGGGACGCAGTAGCTAGTGGTGAGTACTCATTTATGGGAATGGGATCCTAAAGCATTGGAGAGGAGGCGGGGTTAACCCACACGTAGGCTGCCATGGAGTCTGTCAGGAAAATAATACTAATAAAAATGCCATAAATCTATTCCCTGTTTTGTAGACGCTATAACTTTTGCGCAAACCAATCAATATACGCTTATTGTGATTTGTTTTACTAAAAATATGTAGAAGATAACACATCGGCCTTAACTGAGGAAGAAATTTGTTTTTATTTTTTGGGGGGGATATTTATTATAGCAAAAAGTAAAAAATATTCCTTTTTTTTTTCAAAATTGTCACTCATTTTTGTTTATAGCACAAAAAATAAAAACTGCACAGGTGATCAAATACCATCCAAACGAAAGCTCTATTAGTGGGGGAAAAAGGACGTCAATTTTGTTTGGGTACAGCGTCGCACGACCGCGCAATTGTCAGTTAAAGTGACAAAGTGCCGTATCTCAAAAAATGGCCTGGTCAGGAAGGGGGTAAATCCTTCCGTTCCTTAAGTGGTTAATTAAAAAGCAGGCATCTTCACCTAGGATCATTGGTAATCCATGGTGAACAAGGGCTGCTGCCTCTTACAGCCTACCTGTCATAATACAGCCCCTCCCCCTGAAGATATTAAATAATACTTTTGCTAAAATGCCACGGCCTTGGCCGAAATTACACCTTCATTGAATACGATCCATCACAATGAATAGCACTGCTCTGCAAGTGTCCTGCATCCACGTGCAAAGTTTTTGTTGGTTGTGGTGCACCTAACAGCCTGTCAAATGTTCTCTAAAGAGCGATCCAAATGCTGACTGCTCTTCAGAGAGAAATGCACATGTGAACGAGCCCTTAACTTTTTAAAATTATTTTAGGGACCGAGCACAGTGATTCCCCAGTCCCTTTCTCTGCAGCTGCATTGGAGAGTGAATGAATGGAAAGTGCTCTGTGCTGAGTGGCTTCCTGTTCATTCACAAACGGAAGCATAGTAAACACAACTTAATATGCTTCAGTTATAAATAAACACAGGAGTGATCAGTACTGATTGCTCACTGTGTTCATTTAGGAAAGGAAGGGGCTGGTAAATTACATATTTAGCGACCCCTTCACCCACTCTCCATCCTGACACAATCCCTGTGTGCCCGCAGCAGCTTCCAGTGGGAGAGGAGAGGAGGGAAGCTGGTAGCACTTCAGGATAGGGGCACAAAGGGTGGGCCCCGGGCAGCTGGTGGAAGGGGCAGATACTAGAAACGGTCCCCCTGCAGTGCTGCCGGCTTTCTGCCTCCGGTTGCATTGCAGAGGGACCACAGGAGTCACAAGGCAGTACATTCGGCCATCCTGCAAGGCAGGTGCCTGGGCCCACCTTTTTAACTGATGGGGCCCAGGCCTGGTACAGGAGGGCTGGCTGTACTGGGTTATCAGCGCCCCTGATGATACCCCTGATGTAGATACCTAGCCATCACACCCACTACATGACCAAAAGTATGTTGGCACTTCACTATAATGGCAAGTTCAAGTGTTTTAAGTGATGGTTTCTGTTAATGGTATAGCATACAAAGGCATTTTAGACAATCGTGCAGTACCAACCTTGTGGTAACAGTTTGGGGAACAGCTTATGTCAGTATGACTATACCCTTGTACATGAAACCAGCTCTATAAAGGCATGGTTTATGGTTTGGAGGACCAAACAGAATCCTTACCTCAACCAGATTAAGTGGGATGTATTGGAGTGTGGATTGCGAGCCAGGGCCTCTTCTGCAACTTTAGTGCCTGACCTTGCAAATGCTCTTTTGGCTGAATGAGCACAAACTCCCACCGACACACTCCAAAATCTTGTGGAAAGCCTTTTCAGAAGATTATGATCATGGTTTTGGAATGAGACGGTTGTGGAAAGCCTTCTCAGAAGATTACAATCATGGTTTTGGAATGAGACGGTTGTGGAAAGCCTTCTCAGAAGATTATGATCATGGTTTTGGAATGAGACGGTTGTGGAAAGCCTTCTCAGAAGATTATGATCATGGTTTTGGAATGAGACGGTTGTGGAAAGCCTTATCAGAAGATTATGATCATGGTTTTGGAATGAGGCGGTTGTGGAAAGCCTTCTCAGAAGATTATGATCATGGTTTTGGAATGAGACGGTTGTGGAAAGCCTTCTCAGAAGATTATGATCATGGTTTTGGAATGAGGCGGTTGTGGAAAGCCTTCTCAGAAGATTATGATCATGGTTTTGGAATGAGGCGGTTGTGGAAAGCCTTCTCAGAAGATTATGATCATGGTTTTGGAATGAGGCGGTTGTGGAAAGCCTTCTCAGAAGATTATGATCATGGTTTTGGAATGAGACGGTTGTGGAAAGCTTTCTCAGAAGATTACAATCATGGTTTTGGAATGAGGTGGTTGTGGAAAGTCTTCTCAGAAGATTATGACCATGGTTTTGGAATGAGACGTCCAACAAGCTTACATAGGTATGATGATTTTACAAAAGCTGTGCACAAATGTTTGGTCATAATAACTAACTTGGTCATAGTTATTGGTCAAACTGAAGCAGATCTGAACTTGCTAGACTGGAAAAACACCAGCAACAGAAGATAGAGAAGCTTCCCTCACTCCTTTACCATGTGACAACACTGAAGAAATTACACTTTGCTACAATGTAAAGTAGTAAGTGTATAGCTTGTCATTTCTTCAGTGTTGTCACATGAAAATATATAATACAATATTTACAAAAATGTGAGGGGTGTACTCACTTTTGTGAGATACTGTAGTTATGTTTTAGCTAAGAACTATGTCTTTAATATTATCTTTAGTATTTTCTCTGTAACATTTAGTTAAAATAATATGCAGACAATTGTTGCACAACAGCACATGAAATTAAGTATTTCTGGGAAATGATAGTACAAATGGCAAAATAAACAATTCCCGGAAAATAGATAATTAAGATGATATTCAATATCCAAGTGGTTAGTGTGGCCAACATTTTTATTAATATATTCCAAAAACATGTATAAGGTTAATACCTTATTGTTATGCAAACATGTTTTATATTGTAACCATTGCACAATTATCTGTATATTAAGGCCTCTTGCACAAAAAAAAATGAGCTGCAAGGCCAGTACTGGTGCCAGGAAAAAAAGCAGCTGTAAAAACGCAAGTGCTTTGCATTGGTGTTTATATACATCTAGCTGTGTTAGCATTTAGCTGCGTTTCTCTGCCCTCTTCTATTTTTCACTCCCAAATCCAATTACTACAGCTTAAAAACGCTTGACGCGGCATACAATAGACATGTGCAGTTCGTTTCAACCCGAGTTGAAATTCGGATGAATTTTTGTTTTTTCGGAAATTCGGAAGTATTTAAATTTCCGAATTACAATAGTACTGAATTTCAACAAATCCGAAATAACGAAAAAAAAATAAAAAATTTGGATGGAATTCAAATTAAAATCAGTTTGAATAGTTATCGAATTCAAAAAGTTTTCAAATTCGAAAAGTTTTTGAATTCAAATAGTTTTCAAATTTGAATAGTTTTCGAATTTCTAAAGAGAATAAAATAGACTAGAAAATAAAGGAATAGAATAGAAAAAAAATAGAATAGAATAGAATAGAACAGAAAATAAAAGAATATAATATAATAGAGTAAAACAGAACAAAATAGAAAATAAAAGAACAAAATAGAATAGAATAAAATAGAATAGAATAGAAAATAATATAGCAGAAAAGAAAATAATATAATATAATAGAGTAAAACAGAACAAATAGAAAATAAAAGAAAATAAAAGAACAGAATAGAATAGAATAAAATTGAATAGAATAGAATAGAGCGAATAGAATAGATAAAAAAAATTTTTTTCCTATACTATATTATATTCAGAAGAAGGTTATATTTTTATTTTATTCAATTCTTTTTTTATTCAATTCTATTCATTTCTATTCTATTCCATTCTGTTCTGCTCTTTTATTTACTATTCTATTTTGTTCTGTTTTACTCTATTATATTCTATTCTTTTATTTAGTTAGTTATATTATTTTCTATTCTATTCTATTTTTTTCTATTCCATTCCTTTTTTTTCTATTTTATTCTCTTTGGAAAATGGAAAAGTACTGTATATACTCGAGTATAAGTCGAGATTTTCAGCCCTTTTTTTGGGGCTGAAAGTGCCCCCCTCGACTTATACTCGAGTCACCGCCATCTGCCTACATGATCAGCGTGTCATGCAGGCAGATGGCGGCCAGCGTGTGTTATTACTATTCGGCGGCCAATTACTGTTCAAAAGCCGCACCACCTCCTCGTCTGTGATAGGCAGTCAGTGTACAGCCTATCACGGACATTCTCTCATCCTCGCCCCTGGTATGAGGATGAGAGAATATCCGTGATAGGCTGACCGCTGAATGCTGGGAAATGGAGTTTTCTGCCTATCACAGATGAGGAGGAGGCGCGGCTTTTGAACAGTGAATGGCCGCCGAATAGTAATAGCACACGCTGATCGGTGCAGAGCGGCACACGGAGGCTTGCACAGGACACAGGTAGGATGCACACAGACATAGGACACAGACACATACACAGGACACAGGTACATATACACATGACACATGCACATATACACAGGACACATGACACATGCACATATACACATGACACATGCACATATACACAGGACACATGACACGTGCACATATACACATGACACATGCACATATACACATGACACATGACACATATACACATGACACATGCACATATGCACAGGACACATGACACGTGCACATATACACAGGACACATGCACATATACACATGACACATGCACCTATACACAGGACACATGACACGTGCACATATACACAGGACACATGACACATGCACATATACACAAGACACATGCACATATACACATGACACATGCACATATACACAGGACACATGCACATATACACAAGAAACATGACACATGCACATATACACAGGACACATGACACATGACACATGCACATATACACAGGACACATGACACATGACACATGCACATATACACAGGACACATGCACATATACACAAGAAACATGACACATGCACATATACACAGGACACATGACACATGACACATGCACATATACACAGGACACATGACACATGCACATATACACAGGACACATTCACATATACACAGGACACATGACACATGCACATATACACAGGACACATGCACATATACACAGGACACATGACACGTGCACATATGCACAGGACACATGCACAGGACATAGGGAGGTATACAGCTGCAGATGGGCATTGTTGACCCTCTTTTTCCACTTACAGTAGCTGCTGCATTTCTCACCCTCGTCTTATACTCGGGTCAATACGTTTTTCCCATTTTTTTGTGGCAAATTAGGGCCTCGACTAATACTCGGATCGACCTATACTCGAGTATATACGGTATTCAAATGTGAAAACTTTTCGAATTGGAAAACTATTCAAATTCGAAAACTTTTAGAATTCGAATACTATTCGAAATTAATTTGAAACTATTCAAATCTATTCAAATTCTCAAAATTCAAATTGTATAAACGAAACGAATTCTGAAAACGAATTAAACAGGTTAAACAAATTTAACTAAACAAATTTATGTAAATAATGAATCGAAATGAAACTAAACACATTTTTGTTCCTTCTGTACATGTCTAGTATACAGCGTTTAGCCGCGTTTATCTGCGTCAGGCGTTTTTACAAGCTGTAACGCTGTTGCTCCAGAATGCACTAGCCCTGAGTTTTTTTGCAGCTTGAAAATGCCTATGCCACTAAAAGCTCCTAAAAGCCTATGTGTGCATGGACACATAGAATAACATGGAGAGGTGTTTTTAATCTGTAAAACAAAATGCCTGATGCGCCTAAAAGCAGCAGGAAAAACGCCCTGCATGAGGCTTTATTGGTGAAGGACAAGTGTCCAGCTTTCTTTGTAATTCATCTATACAATGGCCATCCATTCAAATCTCTGGAATATTGGTTGAAACACATCTCTGTGTAATTCCATATTCCCAATTTGGCAATATGGCAGACACAGCATATATTATACCGCGGTGACTACATTCTATAGAAAGCTATTAAGAGCTGTTATCCCTAACACCATCCAGTCCCACCCAAGCTTCCTTCACTATTACAGGGTCTGACTATGTATGTTCCTGCAACGAAGACGGTCTGGGGTCCCTCCCCCAATCCATACTAGGCCCTTTGTGTCTGGAATGAATTTTAAGCGAAACTCCCATGCCATTTATTATTTTTTAAATGGTGTGGGGTCTCCCTCATGATCCCTACCAGACCCTTATCTGAGCATGAAGCCTGGCAGGCCAGGGAGGGGGAGGATGAGTGAGCGGCCCCCCCCTCCTGAACCATACCAGGCCATATGCCCTCAAAATGGTGGGGTGCTTTGGTGCAGGGGGGCTCTGCCCCCCCCCCACTTTGAAGCACCTTGTCTCCATGTTGATAGGGACAATGGCCTCTTCCCCACAACCCTTGGCTGTGGTTGTGGAGGTCTGTGGGCAGGGGCCTTATTGGAATCTGGAAGACCCCTTTAACAAGGGGGCCCCCAGATCCCAGCGCCCCCCCCCCCAATGTGAATGAGTATGGGGTACAATGCATTCACTAAAAAAAGCCTAAAAAAACAAATATTAACAGTATACAAGTTTTAGATAATTCCTTTATTTATTTATTTTTTTTTTTAAGTAAAAAAACAATGTCCCCCAATTTAGATCCATCATCACTCACGACGCCGCGTGACGCCATGGCCGACCCCCCCCAAAAAAACAATCCGCCCCCCCAGCGAAGGCTAACTATCCACCATTTGACAGTTCTTATATAGGTAAGTAGAATAGCTAGGGTAAGAGAAATAACATCTGATAACATCAAACTTAACATTTGCCCAATGTTCTTGTTTAAAGTTGACTTCTAGTTTGCCCGCTGGTTTACAAAGTACAAGGGGAAAAGCGCAGTATAGACTGTAAAAATCTTTTATTAAAAAAAAGGATGCCAAATGGCAACTCACATAACAAGGTAGATAATAGGCTCATCAGAAAGGTATAACAAAACAGAAAATTCGCCCTGGAACTTTGAGTGAGGTGAGCACAGTTTAGCCAATAGACGTAGCAACAGTAAATACAGTATAAAATGTATTCAAGTAGAGATAGTACATGCATTGATGTCATCAACAAATGCCAATTCATACGGGATACATATAAATAATATAATGGTACATATATGTATAAACAATCATATAACACACAGTCATGTACCCGACGCGTTTCGCGAGACACAGCTCACTCTTCAGGGGTAGATGCATATAAAATGTACCTAGGATGAAGGGATACAAATTGGGTGTATAGCGTGATATTGATACTATAGGTAGCGAGTAGGAGGGGCCTTGGTAAAGAATCCCCATACTCCCCACTAGACATGATTTAAGAGTCCACGGCTTACTATGCATGCACCAATGGTGCGTTGCTGCAAGAGGAAATCTGTGCCAACTGAGAATGCACCAAAGACTCCTCAGTGCACCAACTCGCACCTGCACAGAAGACTTGATGGAAATAGGCGGGAAAATGCTCAGGAGGCGCACAAGAAGTGACCTCAAACTTCCCTATATAAGCCCAGTCCAGACACTGCCAAATTTCTGGATTATCTTCAGCCACCCCCTTGTTCCTGTGCTAGTGTGTGATCTGTCTGAACTTGTGACCTGGAAACCTATTTGACTACTTTTGATTGCTGCTTGCCATTGACCTCGGATTTGTACCTTGACCATTCTAATTCTTTGCCCCTTTTGTACTCAGCTGCCAGATTGGAACCGACCATGGCTTGGATCTCGACCATTCTTCTTCTGATTAACCCTTTTTTACTTCGTTGCCCAACTGGACTTGACCTTGGCTCGGATCTAGGACTAAGGCTTGCACGGTGCTCCGCACCCCTGGCACCCGTGCCACTCTGTGTCCATCAAGTCTCTGCCTCCATCTCCAGAGGCTTCAAGGACCCAAGGTGCAAGGGAGGCCTCCCTCCTACTTGGGCCTCACATCAGGTACGTGACACATGACCAAAACAGTGGAAGTAAAGCTCCCAGACGGCAGCAGCAGGTGTCACGCCAGAGAGCTGAGGAGGCGGAGCCAGACAAGACCCAACTCAGGGCCAAATGGAGGAAAAGCACGGCGTGGATAGAAATTATGTATCATCTAATGGTCTCACTGTGTCCATGGAAAGTATTGGCTGTGGAAACCATAGGGGGAAGTGGTAAAGAGATACCAAAAGCTGGCAAGAATGACAGTGAGGAAATAGCAAAACAACAAAGGAAGAAAAAAAGTAGAAGATGAAATGAAGTGCAGATGTATAATGGAACCTGTAATGTCAAAGACATGCTAGAGGTGGGCGCTCAGAGTGAGCCATGTGAAAACATGTGAGTATACCTGAGTAGAGTGAATGTATATATGTATGGGTGGTAAGTCACAGCAGAGGACTTCCTTGTGTGGAATACTGTATTTACTGTTGCTATGTGTATCGGCTAAACTGTGCTCACCTCACTCAAAATCCCAGGGCAAATTTTCTGTTTTGTTGCATATTTCAGGGATGGGGGTGTGTCACTGGTAACACCAGACCTTTCTCTCTTTTTTCCATCAGAAAGGTATAAGCCCGGGGAGCTGTGCAGAATTGCCCGCCAAGGAGCCACCAGGGTCTGCTGAAAGGTGGCAGAGTGTTTAGGAAAGCCGTCCAGACACTTCTAAGATGGAGTTGGAATGCACGCATGGCCTACAGCACTAGCAGGATGTGACCTGAGTCGGAGTGACGCGTCCCAGAGCATGCGCCATGCCATTTTTTGGGCAGGTGTGCTCTTTCATCAGGCTGAAGATACAGAGATGAAAAGCCTCTATATATTGGGACTGGCCCGCTAACACTAGAATCTAACAGCTATTGGACTGCAAATCATATCATTTTCTTATTATAATGGTATCATCATTTTTGTTTGGGGTGGATGCAAGTAGCTGGTCTTGCCTAGGGTGCAAAATAGTCTAGCACCGGCTTTGCTTAATAGCATGTCCCCTTTATAGAAACACATTACTGTATATACTTGAGTATAAGTCGATCCGAATATAAGTCGAGGCCCTAATTTACCACCAAAAAATGGGAAAAAATTATTAAGACGAGGGTGAGAAATGCAGCAGCTACAGTACTGTAAGTGGAAAAAGAGGGTCAACAATGCCCATCTGCAGCTGTATACCTCCCTGTGTCCTGTGCATGTGTCCTGTGTATGTGTCATGTGTTCTGTGTATGTGTCATGTGTTCTGTGTATGTGTCATGTGTTCTGTGTATATGTGCATGTGTCCTGTGTATATGTGCATGTGTCATGTGTGCTGTGTATATGTGTCATGTGAATCCCATTAGAAGGGATTTTTTTTACATAGTTGGTAAGGTTGTACAGAAGGTTGAATAAAGACACTAGTCCACCCAGTTCAACCTGAGTGGACGTGGGTGTATGCATGTGTTTTGTCAGTAATAATTTCCATATCCCTGTATATTGCTATCACTAAGATGTCTGTCTAAAAGTTTTTTGAAACTATTGACACTCCCATAACTCCCAATCACCACCAATTGTAGAAGGCAGTTCCACATCCTTACCGCTCTCACAGTAAAGAACCCCCTACGCAGTGTAAGATTAAACCACCTCTCCTCAAATTTCAATGAGCAGCCGCATGTCTTTAGTTTTTTCCTTGTGGTAGAATCACTGAGGTATTTGTAAGTCACTATCATATCTCCTCTCAAGTATTTCCTGAGTCATTCCTTATAACAGTGGTCCTACCCCCCCCCCTTTTTAGTTTTAATTTGTTTCCCTTCTCTGGACTTGCTCCAGCTCCAGTCCATCATTACTGAGGACTGGTGACCAGAACTGGATGGCATACTCAACATGTGACAGAACCAGAGTCTTGTAAAGTGGTAGAATTAAAGTTTTATCATTTGAGTATACCCCCTTTTTAATGCATATTGCTTTGTATGCTGCAGCTTGGCATTGCATGCCATTACTGAGATTGTCATCTACTAGGACCCCCAGGATAATCCATCTTGGATTATCCAAAAGGTTCTTCCCACTAGTGAGTAACTTGCATTAATATTTTTAGCCCCCAAATGTGTTACTTTACATTTTTTTAACATTAAAACCCATTTGCCATGTAGTTGCCCACCCCTTTATTTTATTGAGATCTTCTTGTAAGGTCTCATTCCCACAATTCAGTGCTGGTTGCTTGAGTACCAAAAACCAGAACTGAGGGCTGTCATTCTGGGGTGGGGATGAGAGCTTACACATAGCTGTTTCACTTTGCTCTGTTAGCAGGGTAGCGGGAATGAAACTTGACTTAAGGATTTGTCAACCTTCGATCCTCAAACTTATAATAAAGACACAAAACTGTGCGACGTGGGTTTAAATGGCCACAGCAGCCATTTTATTAACAAATGAATAAATAACATAAAATAACAATTTTAACAATGCAATCAGGAGATGGTCTTTGGGTCTCCTTAAGGCACAATTTATGACTATAATTGACCATGTCCTCAGCCGCACCCCATCCAGCTCGAAGATGTTGCGACTTACACATTTTAGACTTTCCACCAGGGAACCTAGCTCCTGGGAGAACCACCAACAACCAACCAGGTGGAAACGCCATACCCTAGATGGGCCCCCAATTCTTTATCAATATGGTTAATCACTGACCCCCCGAAGACCCCCTGACCCGCAAACTGCTATGATAAAATTCCAAACGTTTAAAGAAAAAAAATTTTTTTTTAGAAGAATTTGTAACACAAAAAACTGACCCCCAACTCTGAATATACCATAACACCTAAAAAACAGGGCGGGAGGGAAAGTCTTCTCGTCACCTGAACTTTCTGGAATGACTACCTAGCAACCCTTGAGCTGGACCACCCTTGCATCTCCCCCCTGCCCATCTGACCCTAAGCCTCCAATCAAGTAAGGCTATGCCCCTACCACACTAAACTACAGAGTTTCTTAACCCTTCCCTGACCTGTTCCTCCCTTAGTCATGACGACCCTCCATCTATTTCTCTCTTCTCCGGGTCGCACTATAGGTAATGAGTATGAGTAAAGAGTATGACACTAAAGCCTCATACACACGATCGGATTGTTGGCCAACAAAACCATGGAATTTTTTCCGAAGGGCGTTGGCCCAAACTTGTCTTGCATACACATGGCCACACAATTGTTGGCCAACAAATGCAAACGTAGTGACGTACTATGTTGTTTTTCAGCACTTTAGCGCCACCCTTTGGGCTCCTTCTGCTAATTTCGTGTTAGTAGAATTTTGGTGAGTGTTGATTCGCGCTTTTCTTTTCACGCTTTTCTTTTAGCTCTTTTCAGTTCGTGTTTTTCATTTCGTGCTTTTCAGTTCGTTTCTGAACGGCCGTTCGTCAGACATGTTGCGGAGGAGATAACGTGTTATTTATTATTGGCCTTGGAGTTATTGCTTTAACATTTTTTTTTGGTTGAATAATGATTTGATTTGGTATATTTTCTATATTTTTGGATGCATAGAATGCACTTTTTGGTTAAGTTCTATTGGCAGATAGCATGTCTAATTTTATTTGTTTTCCTTTTTTAATGCACAATAAAAAAATTGTGTAGAATAATACTTGGCTAAGTGTTTTACTTCAAATAACAGTTTGGGAGTCGGCAGTTACATTTTAAAAAATACAATGTAAAATTGACAAGAGACACCAACATAGTTGTACCTTTGGTCTTAAAAACTACAGGATAATGGTGCTGTGGTAACTTGCCCAAATAAAAAAAAAAAAACATAATAATATTATTCTTGATATCACTAGAAAAAAAAAGCCTTTGAAAATTTGTTAGCAATAACTCCATCAGTATCACCAGCAAAGCAGCTTCATTATTATCCCATTAAAGAAGAAGAGAATTGTGCGCTGCATTTTGAGATTTCATAATTTGCGAGTCACGAATGTTAATTATCCATTACGAACGCTAGTTTACAAGACCGACCGCTTCTGGCTCGCCCTTGCTTCCGAGCATGCGTGTTTGTACTTTGGACTTTTGTCCGACGGACTGGTGTACACACGATCGGAAAATCCGACAACAGACATTTGTCCGTGGAAAATTTATAAACCTGCCATCCAACATTTGTCCACGGAAAGTTGGCCAACAATTGTCTGATGGAGCGTACACACGGTCGGATTTCCCGCCAACAGCCTGTCATCACACATTACCCATCGGAAAATCTGATCGTGTGTATGGGGCTTTAGTGTGGAATGACAAGTTCACTTTAAAATGACACAGCTGTCTTTGACCCAATACAGATCTTACTTTAGTGGTCTTCACTCCTTGATCCAGATTGCACAGTAAATATGTTTCCCACTTGCTCTGCTCATTTAAAAAGTGGAAATACCCATTAAACTGACCTTTTTAGGAGCAGCCATGCCACATTTTTGCTCACATATGTCAGAGGGAGTACTGTGATCCCTCTGAGTGGTAATAAATACCTGGAAGTGTTACAATGACACCAAAAAAAAAAAAAAAAAAATATATATATATATATATATATATATATATATATATATGTATATATATATATATATATATATATATATATATATATATATATATATATATATATATATATCTGGTGCTTTATAGCGGTATTAAACCCAAAATTAAGAATTTAATACAGTATATTGCAGTAGTCATTAAATGTGGTGGATGCATTTTTTTTCCTTTATTTTAATGCGGTGATCTGACCAGTAACACACTCCCTGTCTTAGGGTGTCAGCACTCTATAAAGGAGCAACGGAGACACGCTTGGACAGCAGCATTCTCAGTCTGGGGTGAGGGTAGTGTTAAATGCACTAGCAGATTTAGATGGATGTGACTTACAAATTAAAGCCAATCTCCAACTAACACTCCTTAAGCAGTCACAGCAACAGTTTGAAGATTTTACATAAATTAATAAAAGCTGACCATTGTAAGTACCCCTTTCAGTGGTAAATGGTTTGTCTCAACACTCTGCCACTTTTGCCAGTTAGCTTGGTCTGTTAAAGTGGAACTAAACCCATCTATTTAATGGTTTCAAAAAACAGTTACATTTCTGGCATGCCGGGATTGCTAACTATGACATTGGTTGTGCTCTCAACCAAACTGTCAAACCATCAAATGGCTGAAGTCATAACTGATCACATGGGCAGCATCATAGCAGTTGCAGATTAAACAGAGGCTAAGATGGCAGCTTCCTTGGCTGAAAAGGATAGGAGGGTTTTAGTTCCGCTTTAAGGAAGTTGAAAAATGGCAGACATACTGGCCAGACCACCGAGTAAAAATAAATGAAAAAAAAAGTCTAAAAAAGGAAAACTATTGCAGCCACTACATCTAATAACTGGTAATATGCATTTAGGTTTAACACCGCTTTAAGTCTTGTTTTATTAATCATAACAGGTCTGCATTTGGTTAATGGAATTCTAGTTTCTGGAGGAGGTAATCAGTAAGCCTGGACTAATAACATATTTGTCTATGATGAGTTTGTGGTCTTACTAATGTAATTACCTATCTGATGATGCTGTATGTAAACTATGCAAAATTCAGTCTGGTGACCTCTCTTCTTAATATGTTTCTGAAGCGATTGACGTGCTAACAGTAAAAAAATTTAATTTTTGTCTATATTTTCTTTTCTGTTTATAAAATAGTCAGCCTTTTAAAGTTCCCATAAAGAGTGAAAACTACCAAATCCAGTGCAATAAGAAAAACCCATTCTGTAACTTAATAACACTTTATTACCAATGGCAATTGTATGCTTATAATTTAGGAACAGATCGTTGACTTAAAGCGGAACTTCACCTAAAAAGCGAAGCCCTGCTTTCTAGTGCCCCCCCCCCAATGTTTTTAGAATTTTGGGGTTTTTTGGTTTTTTTAGGGAGCGGGTACCTATTTTAGTCAGGTACCTGCTCCCACTTCCGCTCGGATTGCGTAGGTTACCTGGATGGAAGTTTGGCTCCTCCGTCCTGCCTGCAACCTCCTGGGACACATCAGAGGTCCCAGGAGTCTGCGGGTATATTCACAAATCTCAGCACAACTGGGGCATGCACAGCCCGCAGTGAAACCGCAGGAAATCCGAGTTGGCTTCCTGCATCTAAGATGGCGAGACCCAAAGAACTAAGTGAGGACAGCGCTGGATCCCTAAACCAGTAAGTGTATGTTTTATAAAGTCAGCAAGTAAAGTATTTGTATTTAGCCTACTAACGGCTAATACCAGCAGACACTATTCTGTACTACTTCTCCTGGATCTCTCTGCTGCCTTTGACACAGTGAACCACCCCTTCCTCCTCAAGAAATGCTACTCCTTTTGTCTCCGTGACTGTACTCTTCGCTGGTTCTCATCCTACCTATCCCACCACTCATTCAGTGTCACTTACAACTCTACTTCCTCCTCTTCTCTTCTTTTCTCCGTTGAGGTCCCCCCAAGGTTCTGTTCTTAGATCTCTCCTTTTCTCAATCTACACCTCCTCCCTGGGTCAGCAGAGTGCCTCCCACGGCTTTAAATATCACCTCTATGCTGATGACACCCAAATCTATCTCTCCACCCCCCAGCTCTCTCCATCTGTCTCCTCACGCATCACCAACTTACTAGCAGACATATCAGCCTGGATGTCACATCACTTCCTCAAACCCAACCTATCCAAAACTGAGCTCATGATATTTCCTCCCTCAGGTGCCACTTCCCCTGATTTCTCTGTCAATATCAACGACTCAACTATCAATTTGTCCCCCCACGCCAAGGTCCTAGGTGTAATCCTAGACTCTGAACTAACCTTTCAGCCCTACATCCTATCGCTATCCAAAATTTGCCGACTTAACCTCCGCAACATCTCCAACATCACCACAAAGCTTCTAATCCACTCCCTGGTCATCTCCCGCCTCGACTACTGCAACTCCCTCCTCATTGGCTTACCTCTAAATAGGCTATTCCCCCTTCAGTCCATCATGAACGCTGCTACTGGGCTCATCCACCTCACAAACTGCTCAGCATCTCCTATACCCCTCTGCCAATCCCTCCATTGGCTGCCACTCAGCCACCAAATTAAATTCAAGATACTAACTATAACTTACAAAACCATCCACAACCTAGCCCCCCAGCTACATCTCTAACCTAGTCTCAAAATACCAACCTAATCATTCTCTTCGCTCCTCCCAAGACCTCTTGCTCTCAAACTCCCTTGTCACCTCATCCTATGCTCGCCTTCAGGACTTCTCCAGAGCCTCTCCCATCCTCTGGAATGCTCTACCCCAATCTGTCCGATTTTCTTCTACTTTATCCACTTTCAGACGATCCCTGAAAACTCATCTCTTCAGATAAGGCTATCTGGCCCCCACCTAACAACTGTATATTTATCTTCTCAATGAGCACATCGCCCACAGTTATCACCTCTTGTATCTCTAGACCTTCCCTCTTAGATTGTAAGCTCTAAGGAGCAGGGCCCTTGGATTCCTATTGTATTAAAGTGTATTGTATTATTACTGTCTACCCTCAAGTTGTAAAGCGCTACGTAAACTATTTAAAAAATATAGTGTATATCCCATAGTTTGTAGATGCTATAACGTTCGCGTAAACCAGGGGTCTTCAAATTATGGCCCTCCAGTTATTCATGAACTACAATTCCCATCATGCCTAGTCATGTCTGTGAATGTCAGAGTTTTGCAATGCCTCATGGAACTGGTGTCCCAATACTTTTGGTAATATAGTGTATCTCTGCTAGTTGTTTAGGTCTTGTCAGGTTCTTGTAGTCTATTCACTTGGTAGATGTAGTAGGAGGAAAGTGAAAGGTGGCGAGGGAGCTAAGTAAAGGAAAGCATATGCTGATGGAAATAAAAGCAAATGTTTTGCAAAGCATAGTTTGTACTTTGCAATTTTTTTTCTTTTTCCAATAGTTTTTATTAATTTATTATCGGATTTCAAAATACAGAACCAAAGTTCACATAATATGCTAGGTTGCTCAGTAAAAAGCATTATCAGAACACATAAGAACATACACTTTGCAAGCTTTTTCTTAAATATCTGTACTAGTTCTTGTCTAGGTCTTGTCATGGTCTTGCAGTCCATTCTCTTGGTAGCCACAAGGAAAGGGCAGGAAAGGGAAAAGAGCAAATCTGTTGTGAAGCACAGTTTGTTTGTAGTTTTATAACATTGTGCTAAAATTCCCAAGCAAAGCTGTAGCTGTCAAAAAAAAAAGGTAAATACATTTTCTTCCGGATTTCATTTTATTCTGAATTTTCATTCATTTTGTCAATGAAAAATGATTCTCCGAAGCTGGGAATCTCCATATCACCATTACTTTCTGTAGCGATGTGGAGGTCGGCAGGAAGAACAGGTGAGAGCTGTAAGGCCCCGTTCAAACGGACGGACTGTTCAGGATCGCCTGTCATTTTTGTAGGCTGACCTGAACGGACGCTCCATGCAGGTTTATGGAGCGATGGATGTCAGCACTGACCGTGTCCGCTGACATCAGATCTGCTAAAATCAGACGTATGGTGATACGTTTGCCATCCGTCCTGGGGGATCGGATGAGATCTGATGAAAACGGTGCTCTCCGTTTTCGTCCGATCTCTCCATAGGAACCAGCGGTGCTCGAAGGGCCCCTCCCCGCTCAGTGAGCAGAGTCGGACCTGTCAATCGTCGGCTCATTGGAGATCAACAGAGAGATCTCCTGCTGAGCTGGTGGACTCAGCTGAAATGGATCCGCCTCGTGTGGAAGGGGCCTGACGGACCCGAGAACGATATTCCTATTAGTGTTCCATTTTCAGTAGACTTGGGATGATAATTTCTTATAAGCAGAGCAGCATTTCGGAAGCAGGATAGGTAAGAATTTTTAGATGGATCGAATTTTGGCGGGTTACTTTGATCTGTCTATGGACAGGCTGTGTGTATTGAAGTTGATCCACTGATTAACTTCAGTACAATCAGCCTGTTGCTTTTTTTCGCCCAGTTACTGCCGGTGGCTAAAGCTGTCAGCAGTGATCATTGTAGTCTGCCGGTGGGGAAGGCTCCCCGCACTACCTGCTGGTAGAATACAATAGCACTGCGGGAGGGATTCCCCCACCGACACTGACTGTGTGGATGGGGGAATCTCGCAATTTTCTTTCCTTCGGGAAGGAAAGAAAAATAAATAATGTATGGCCTGCCTTACCCTCTTCTATTACATGCATAGATTTGCTTGAGATTTGCTTGAGAACTATAGCAACAGGCTCACTTTAATGTGTATGTTTAGTTATAAATGCTTCCCATCTCTATATTTCTCATCTAAAAACAATACAGTGCCTAACTACCAAATAACAATACTGCCCTACGCTGTTTACGGGCTCTAGCTTTTGTTATGTTTTTTGTGACATATTATCCAAAGCCTATGCACCCAACGAAACAATCTAGTTATCAGTTTTCACCTGTGAATCATACAACTTTTACCCAAGATTCGCACATTTTTCACCCAAGATTCAGTTGGAAAGTGCAAATCTTAGGTAAAGCTGTGTGAGTCTTGGGTGAAAACATAGAGACCAAATGGTGTACTCACTGCAATAGTAATTAATAGGGATGCACCGATACCATTTTTTTTTTTACGAGTAAAAGTACAGATACTTTTTTTTTTTAGTACGCGTCGATACCCTTTACCGATACCTACAGCAACTGTTTTGTTTTCACTTCAGCTGTCAGCAATGGTACAAATCATTGAAAAGTTATTTACAAATGAAATAAATTGATTTTTGTTTTTAATTTTGTGATTTTTCAATGTGAAATGTGTAAATATATGTGCGAAAATATTCACTAACAAAGCAAATAAAAAAAAGGTTTTAATTGTTTATCGTTTATAAAATAGACGTGCACAAAAAAAAAAAGCAGGAAAATAATAATTAAATGGAGGAGAATAGGGAGTTAACCGGTTCAATACCGGGCCTTTTCACCCCCTTCCTTCCCAGACCAATTTTTAGTTTTCAGCACTGTCGCACTTTGAACGTCAATTGCGCGGTCGTGCGACGTTGTACCCAAACAAAATTGACGTCCTTTTTTCCCCACAAATAGAGCTTTCTTTTGGTGGTATTTGATCATCTCTGCGGTTTTTATTTTTTGCGCTATAAACAAAAGAAGAGCGACAATTTTGAAAAAAACACAATATTTTTTTACTTTTTGCTATAATAAATATCCCAATTTTTTTTTAAAAAAAAAACAAATTTTTTCCTCAGTTTCGGCCGATACATATTCTTCTACATATTTTTGGTAAAAAAAATTGCAATAAGCGTATATTGTTTGGTTTGCGCAAAAGTTATAGCGTCTATAAAATACGGGATAGATTTATGGCATTTAAAAAAAAAAATTATTTATTTATTTTTTTTACTAATAATAGCGGCGATCGCGATTTTTTTTTTGTGACTGCGACATTATGGTGGACACATCGGACACTTTTGACACATTTTTGGGAGCATTCACATTTATACAGCGATCAATGCTATAAAATTGCATTGATTACTGTGTAAATGTGACAGGCAGTGAAGGGGTTAACCACTAGGGGGAGACAAGGGGTTAATGTGTTTCCTAGGGAATGCTTCTAACTGTAGGGGGCGGGGATGTACAAAGGGAGGAGACCGATCAGTGTTCCGCTGTTCTGGGAACATAGATCGCTCTCCTCTGAGCTGACAAGACGTGGATCTGTGTGTTTACACACACAGATCTACAGTCCGACCCGGTTAACGGTCAATCGCGGGTGCCCAGCGGACATCGCTGCCACCTGGCACACACACCGGGTCCCGAGCAACGCGCGTGCGCCCCATAGGCGGCCGGGAACCCGAGGCCGTCACATGACATCCACCCAGGATGGGAGATCCCATCTGTGGACGTCATTTGACTATAGGCGGGTAGGGAAGTGGTTAATTAAGGCTGATTAGAGTAAATTAAGGGTTAATCAGGGGTTAAACAGAGGAACATTTGTCCATCCCTTTGATCTGCAGATGAAGAAACAGAAAGATACAAAAAGAAACAATGTTTCTTTTTATTTTGGCTGAGCAATGTTGTTAATAAACATTGCCAGCTGCTTTTTTTGTTTGTTTTCACAGCTCCAATTACCAGCCTTCTTTAACACTTTAGCTGTCAACAGGAGAGACCCACTTGACAGCTCAAAGAACCGAGCCTGAAAGTATCGGTTTCAGGTATTGTTGCATTTGCATGAGTACCGATACTTGTGCAAATACTCGGTATCGGCCCTGATACCGATATCAATACTAGTATCAGTGCAACCCTAGTAATTAATGACCAAAACATGGTGTACACTCCTGGAAAAGTCATTGGTTTATATTACAAAAGGCTTCAGAGTATACACCAGACAAAAAGGCCAAAACCAAGGTCTGTGAATACCATGTGGCCCGCACACTGGATAAGCATGGGAGGTACAATCCTAGCTAACCTTACACCATAATGTATAGGTTTCTGCATGGAAGGTATAACAATAGCTAACCTTTCACAATAATGTATACGTTTCTGCAAGAAAATATAAAAATAACTAAGCTTACACCATGAGGCTGGGTTCACACTAAGATCGCATGTGGCTCACAGATGTTCTCTGTTTCAGGGATGAATCAGGCCCAAATTTTTACCAAAAACGCACAGAACCCCTGTGCAATCTGCTCCGCAACCGCCATGGAGATGTGTGAACCGGCTGCATTGAGAGCCGGTCATGCAAATTGGGTGCGGGGAAACCCTTTTCTGTCATGCGAATTGGGTGCTGGGAAACCCTCGTCCAATTCGCATAAGTGTGAACCCAACCTAATGTATAGGTTTTAGATCCAGTTAGTAAGAAATGTTTCATGTCTTAAACCTTTGCACTAGAGGTACTTCAAATTTCTAATACCTAATAATGTGTGTTGGATGCATATCAAAAATCATTAAGAAATCACTTTAAAACTCATAGTAGTGAAAGACTTCTAAATAAAAAGGATGGATTTTTTTCTTCCATAAATGTGCAATTATGGTGCAGCTTTGATGCCAATCTTGATGCTTCGTTGAGGGAGGCCCACCATTCTAAGATGATAAATTGCTACAGTTACATCTTCAAAGTGAAGAGTACTGATGAGAGAGAGAATACGTGAGCAATGAATGGTGGGAGGGCAGAGTAGAACAATAAGCCACTAACTAGTATGATTTAAATTAGCAGCAGCTTGAAAGTGGAACAGCACCCTAGATGCTGAAAAAAAATGCAAAAAAAAAGCCAGGAAATTCTTGCACTTTGACTCCTGAAATTGATTCACAATGTTCTTCGGGCGTAATTTATGCTCTCAGGATCTATAGACAAAAGAGTATTGTGAAAACTTAAATAGCTATTTATACAGTGGAAGAAGTGCAGTAGGTGGTTTGTGTCTTACAAATTCAGACTAATAATTAATAGAATCCAAATTAGCAGGTTATTTGAATTTCACTGCTTGTCACTTGGCAAATCTCAAAGGATTTGAAAGACGTGAAGGTGTAATGTCAGTAAATGTATATTTTCCTGTTATCTAGAATGGGTTTTCACAGCAGGGGGAACCACAAAGTCATTAAGGCAAACAGAGAAAACCAAAAAAAAACTCAACAAGAATATCATTATGATTAGAGTGATATGACAATGCAGGGGTATTTTAAGGAGTACAGTCCAAAAATTAGTTCCTTCATTGGTTCTAAGACAGTCAGGGTGGCTCCGATTTGTGAAAATTAGAGAAAGGGGCATTGATGCTAAAGGGGAACCAATCTGGGTTCAGCTTTCAGATAAATAAATGGTATAGGGTGCTCAGGAGAGGATGAACAAGATGGTAGCACATTGATTTGGTTTGTACTGTACCACCTAAACCAGAGTCACCTGACTTGGGCTAAAGAGAAAAGTAAAGAGAAAGTTTGGCACTGTGGCACTACAAGCAAATATTAAGTCCATACTCTTGGCAACTAAGCACCAAACCAATTAAGCATTTTTTTTTCAAACAATGAATGACTTTGACTCAATTTTACCCAACCTTCTCATGACCTTGGGCCAAATGGACCCTATCTAGACATTTTTTTTTGGCAGGTTGCAGTTGTCCATCAAGCAACTCAAACACACCCACCTTGCCCATGCACTTCCATGTACAGGGCAACATGTGACCTTTACCTTGGTTGCCAAAACAGGCAATTTTCATTGAAGGAGCAAGGAAGGGGCTGTGAGGGAGCATCGGTAAGCCGTCATAACTTGTCATTTTCAAAGACACTGTCACCTTGCCCATCTAGCCAACTCCCTGACCACCTTATACTCATTTCTCTGGCGTTCCCTGCCACGTTTCCTTTGTTTGGCACTGCAATATACCATATGCTTTGAGATATGGGGATATGGGGGGGCATAGGAGGTGAATATAAGTAATGGTGGGGGGATGAAATCTGTATACATACATTGTCACTTTGCTGTGAATAGGCAAGATGACAGTATCTTTTTAAAGTGGACCTGTAGTAATTTTTTTTTTATGTTTACATGTGAAAATTATTATCTTACTGTAAATAATATTAATATTTACTATTTTTTTATATACAGTATATATACACTGGAGATCAAAATTAGAGAACAATTTATGAACACTTGATTTTTTTCAGAAATAATCTTCATTGCCTAACATTTGATGGAATTTTTGTTGTGGCTATACCATGCTAATAGAACAGTGTTTTTCAAAATAACCAAGGCACAAAAAACCTTTATTTTGTAGAAAACACAATAATCAAAATTAGAGAACAGCAATGACTGTAGCATGGAGAAGGGTTACAACTAAAATTTCTGAAGGTTACAACAATCAACAATTAGTAGGAAGTGTACAGGCCCTTGCTTTGAATGACTTCATAACATTTGCAGCCACAGGACATTACTAGTCTCTCACACTGCTCTGGTGTGATTTTATTCCACTCTTCTTCCAGTGCCTTCCACAGTTCGGTGACTTTAGTGGGCTTCTTGGCCATAACTTTGTCCCTTAGGATTTCCCAGAGGTTTTCTTTTGGGTTCAGATCAGGACTCTGGGCTGGCATTTCATTATTTCAATGTTTTCAGCTTCAAGGAACTGCTTTACCCATTTTGCTGTGTGTGACAGGGGGCACTGTCATGCACGAAAATTGATGGCCGATTAGGTGATGAACGCAGGGAAGGAACCACATGTTGTTGAAAAAGATGCTTGTATATGCAGCTAGCCAACGCGTTTCGCAGACTAGTTCTCTGCTTCTTCAGGGCAGCTCTACATGCATCTATTTCACTGTTTAAGTTACAAAAATTACATTAGTATCAATAACAAATAGATTAATTTACAATATTCACAATATTTATATAGTTAGTATAGGTGCTCACCAAAACTTTTTGGTACTGACAATAAGACAATCGCAGCATCACAGAGAGCAGAGATGGGTCACCATCCAGTGATAGAGCGGCAAAGTCAGAATCACCACCTTGGTCTGATGGGCATCGGACCGTATAAAGGGCACGATTGTTTCAACCAAAAGTACAGAAAACCCCCTAGCGGGGCTTTAAAGCAGCCAATAAATACAGACTGGATAATCAAAACATAATTTTATTGGTACAAAAATATTATGTAGCAAAATGATTCTGACCTATAGAGTCAGGACATGAACTGGAATACAGTATGCAATAAAAATATAAAAAATACAGCGGACAGTGCCCATAATCGGGAACAATGTGCAATACAATGTATAGGACAACAGAAGAATGTTAAATATTAAATATTAAAATCCTGACGCGTTTCGACCCTGAATGGGTCTTCTTCAGAGGATAATTGTCAACTGTGGAAATATAATCATGTATCAGACAAAATATAACGTTCGACAGTAGCAAACTTACATATATAACTCACAGTACATCTACTGGTCTTGTATAATTACCAATCACAGAATTCCCGATAGTGTTGGATGTTTCCAATGAAAAAAATTTATATATGTGGTCCCTCCTCAGCCAATGTCTACCCCAATGCTGGGTCAACTCCTCAAAGGGCGGGCGGTGGGCCAGGCATGCCTTACGAGGAATCGTGCGTTAGTTACCTCCCACACAAAGGGGAGGGAAGCAGGGAGAGGCGGGCGGCAGGCACTCACCGCACCTTGGGTGAAGTGACGATGGTACTGCAATCAATTTAGAACAGAAAAACATTAATTAATGTTTATAGGGGAATATAAATTCCCCTAATAAGGGCATGGTGGAATGTAGGTGTGGGGGCATGCAGGGGCAAAAATGCAGGAAACAGAATGGAGAAACATGAGGAATGAAAGTGAAGGGAAGGAAACAAGGAAGGAAGGAGGGGGGTGGGGAAGGGGATAGGTGAGGGAAAGAAGGGAAAGGGGAGGGGAGGAACTAAGGAAAGAAAATTGCAAGAGGTGTGAGGGGAGTGAAAGCGGGGAAAAGAAAATATAAGACATATAGGAGAACAGGAAGGAACGGGGGTGTGGAAGTGTGTAGCCTAAGTGAGGAATAATGTGGTGAGAAGAAAAAAACATACTGTACCCTGCTGCCCCTGCAAAACCATGCAACAGTGTGGATACAGGTTATAATACAAACCATACACCAGTGTGCACCAGTTTGCATTATAACCTGTATCCACACTGTTGCATGGTTTTGCAGGGGCAGCAGGGTACAGTATGTTTTTTCTTCTCACCACGTCATTTCTCACTTAGGCTACACACTTCCACACCCCCGTTCCTTCCTGTTCTCCTATATGTCTTATATTTTCTTTTCCCCGCTTTCACTCCCCTCACACCTCTTGCAATTTTCTTTCCTTAGTTCCTCCCCTCCCCTTTCCCTTCTTTCCCTCACCTATCCCCTTTTCCCTTTCCCCCCCTCCTTCCTTCCTTGTTTCCTTCCCTTCATTTTCATTCCTCATGTTTCTCCATTCTGTTCCCTGCATTTTTGCCCCTGCATGCCCCCACACCTACATTCCACCATGCCCTTATTAGGGGAATTTATATTCCCCTATAAACATTAATTAATGTTTTTCTGTTCTAAATTGATTGCAGTACCATCGTCACTTCACCCAAGGTGCGGTGAGTGCCTGCCGCCCACCTCTCCCTGCTTCCAACCCCTTTGTGTGGGAGGTAACTAACGCACGATTCCTCGTAAGGCATGCCTGGCCCACCGCCTGCCCTTTGAGGAGTTGACACAGCATTGGGGTAGACATTGGCTCAGGGGGGACCACATATATATATATATTTTTCATTGGAAACATCCAACACTATCGGGAATTCTGTGATTGGTAATTATACAAGACCAGTAGATGTACTGTGAGTTATATATGTAAGTTTGCTACTGTCAAACGTTATATTTTGTCTGATACATGATTATATTTCCACAGTTGACAATTATCCTCTGAAGAAGACCCATTCAGGGTCGAAACGCATCAGGATTTTAATATTTAATATTTAACATTCTTCTGTTGTCCTATACATTGTATTGCACATTGTTCCCGATTATGGGCACTGTCCGCTGTATTTTTTATATTTTTATTGCATACTGTATTCCAGTTCATGTCCTGACTCTATAGGTCAGAATCATTTTGCTACATAATATTTTTGTACCAATAAAATTATGTTTTGATTATCCAATCTGTATTTATTGGCTGCTTTAAAGCCCCGCTAGGGGGTTTTCTGTACTTTTTTTATGCATCTTATGGGGTGCGCAGCCTTCTATGTCTGCACTCATATGAGTGTCTTCCGTTGATTATGTTTCAACCAAAAGTAATCTAAAAATACCAAACATATATTATTTTGGTTGAAACCGCTATCCGCATATACAAGCATCCGTTCAAGTCTTCTGGACTGAGAATCAATTGTGGTCAAATGTGTATATGACCGAATGTTATTAATGTACAAATTTTATATTATGTATATTTTGTAGTAAATTCATATTTTATCAATACCCCTGTGGTTGTGCTTACCTCAATGACAGACAAACATATCTGTTAAAATCCCATTATTATATAAGAGAGTGATACTCATTCTTATTCTTTCTTCTATTAACATTAACATTACACTCTTGGATAATGTATCCCCCTGTTTCCTTTGTGAAGACTGAGGAAAATAATATGTTCAAAACCTATGCCTTCTCTCTGTCTTTTGTAGCCAAATTTCCTTCATCATCCCTTATGAGGCCAATGTGTCCTGGCCTCTCTTTCTTAATATTTATATACTTAAAGTATTTTTTTTTACTCTCCTCTGCTATGTGCCTTTCATGTTCTATCTTAGCCACCCTGATTGCACTCTTACATTTCTTATTGCATTCTTTGAAGTGTTGGAATGCTGACAATGACCCCTCAGCCTTGTGTTTTTGAAGGCCTTTTCTTTTGCTTTTATATGCATTTTTACTTTGGAGTTTAGCCACTCTTTGTTTATTTTAACTCTTTTAAACGTATTTCCCGATGGAATGCACTGGCCAATACCTTTATTTAGTAAGCTCTTAAAGCACTCCCATTTTTCCTCCATGTTCTTGGTCGTAGGGTATTATCCCATTTAATATTGTCTAGCAGTGAGCACAGTTTAGGGAAGTTGGCTCTTTTGAAATGCAGTGTCCTTGTACTACTCTTGTATTTAATATCTCTGTGATTTATACTGAAATGAATTGACCTGTGGTCAATGTTTCCTAAGTTGTCCTGTATTTCTACATCCACAAACAGGTCTGTATTGTTAGTAATCAGTAGGTCTATTAATACATTTTCTCTTGTTGGTGCACTCACCATCTGACCAATAAAATTGTGCAAGACATTTAGAAAAATGTGAGCCTTAGAAGAATGTGCAGTTCCTTCTGCCCAGTCTATATCTGGAGGATAATTAAAATCCCCAGGTTACAAACCGATAGGGTCTGTAGGTTTGTTCTTAAGTTGAATTTGTATGTAAGTTGGAACAGGTACATTTTTTTTTGTAACTCCAGCCAAAACAATAATGTTTATGTTTTTTGGATAGAATAAGGAAGGGTTAACACCCCTGTAAAGTTTGTTTTGCTGTCTGTGCCCCTTTGCAGAAGATTTCACATCACTTTCTGTCCCTGTGACAATTGGATTTTGAAAAATTTGGGTTGTTGTGGAAACAAGGATTGGTGATAAAGCTTCAGTGGAGACACCTTTTTCCCATGATAACTCTTACAGGAGTGAATTTCCCTTCCTAGGGTTAGATTTCCTCTCACTTCTTGTTGTCTGCCTCCGTTTGTAAGTATGAGTCGTATGTAAGTCAGATGTTTGTAATCCGGGGACTGCCTGTAGTGTATATTGTGATAAGTGGGATGTTTAGCTCTCAGATAGATGCAGGTAGATGCATTTGTACAGTGAGTCTACATCAAACGGGAACTATTGTTAAAGGTTCGGCAAACCATTTTTTTTTAAATTGTTTATTTATTAAGTATTTTCAAGTATACAGAAACAGAGTATACATTCTCATAAAAAAAGTCATCAAAAGCAGTATAATCTTAATGAAACAAAAATTTTGTAGCTTATTATACATCAAGAAAAATAACATAAAGTGTCAGATGATTATCAGACATTACATACACATCATGGTAAAGAATAAGAGGATCAGTTAGTGAAACAAAGCAATGTTGTGATCATTGGCATTGTTTTACTCATACAATAGAGGAATCAGTCACTTCACCTCATTAGCTCAGGACTACCTGGGGGTTCTCTATGTTGTATTCAGAGGAATCCCAGTTTCCCCATATAGCATCAAATCTGGGGAGGGAATCATAAATTATGGCTGTGATACGCTCCATCCTGCGAATATCTGTGATGGCTGACAAAAATTGTGCAAAAGTAGGGGGGGTATTGGCTAACCAACATTGGGGTATAACCCGTTTAGCCGCTAGTAAAATGAAAGCCATCAGTTTCCTGAGGGTTCTTGGCGTTTTTGGGAGGGGCAGGACTAGTAAGAGATGTATAGGTTGGTGGGGTACAGAGATATCTAGGACCTTCTCCAGAAGGGCATGAATCTGTGACCAGTATGGCACGATCAGAGGACATTCCCAAAATATATGGAAATGGGTGCCTAAAGATGAACTACATCTCCAGCACTGCCCAGAGGTAGTCAGTTTCTGTCTTAATAGAAATTCCGGTGTCCTGTACCAGAACATCAGTATTTTATAGGTTGTTTCTTTCTGAGTCACACATCTAGATATCTTAGATGCACTTTCCCAAATATCCTTCCATTCACTTAATAAGATAGGTCTGTTTAACCACTTCGCTACCCGGCCATAGTAATATGACGTCCACAGATGGGATCTCCCATCCTGGGTGGACATCATATGACGGCCTGGGCTTCCCAGCCGCCTAGGGGGCGCGCGCGCGCCCGCCGCGTTGCTTGGGACCCGGTGCGTGTGCCCGGCGGCCGCGATATTTAACCCCTTGTGTCCCCCTAGTGGTTAACCCCTTCACTGCCTGTCACATTTATACATAAATCAATGCAATTTTATAGCACTGATCGCTGTATAAATGTGCAAATACTCAGAAAATAATACAAAATTACTGCGCTTCCCTACACCTCCAAGCTGCAGTTCTAATTCTCAGGTAAAGAATTAAATAGATACAATATATAAAAGAACCGCGCTAAATACAGATCATTATTGAATAATTAAAAAATATGAAGTGATCAAAATATAAACTCAAATAACAACACAATGTGAAAAATCAGAAAAAAGTGCTATGAACCACATAAAAAATATTGAATTATTGAAACAATTGAATAAAAAAAGGTCCGTGAAAAAAGGTGACTTTTGTTATCAACAGTCCTTATTGCAATATATTCCACCCATAGTGACTGAAGACTTTAGTGAATAAATGCATCTTGTGAGAAAAATCCACCACCTATGAAGATATATGATTACCAGAGGTAAGCTGTAATGAAGCTTATGCCAAAAAAAATCCACTCAATGGGGACACCACCATCTGTCTCGGCAGGGAGGAAGGATCACCCAGAGCTCATCGATAATGATTACCTCAGCAATGGAGACCCAGGGAGATAAAAGATACATCCACCATAGTGTGAATCCGTTTGACCAATTTATTATAAAGTAAAGTAGTACACTTACCAAAAAAACAGATAAAACAGCATGTATAAAATCAGCCGGCTGGCCTGCATACACCCGTTCGTTATGGAGTAGAAACGATGACGTCAGCGCGTCTGCCTTCCGACGTACGTTTCGTCCTATTGGACGTTGTCATAGGAACGGGCGACGCACTGACTCATCGCTCTTTAAATACACTTGTAAAACCATACCTCGTTCTGACGCTATGGTGGCCACATCCTGTTGAGGAAACAGGAAGTACTTAGGACAAACCAAGCCTCCCTGTGAACCAGGAAATGACGCTCATCAGCCTATCTAATGTTAACAGAAAGCTGTTAAACACCAAGCCTCCCTGTAATGCCAGGAAATGACGCTCATCAGCCTATCTAATGTTAGCAGAGAACTGCCAAACACAGGATGAACCTTTGTACAGAAAAAAACAAAAAAACTTAAACCATTGGACACACTAGCTGGGCCCCCTAATATAATCCCATTAGGGAAGTAAACATCTAGCCAGGATAAATAACTAAGAGTCGCCCTATCAGGGTCTATCTATAGAAGGTTAGAAAGTTAGAGAAACGCCATCCAGTGGGGATCAATCAATTAGCATTATTTTAAAACCATACATGTTCCGTTTGAAAGGTGGGTTTTTTTTTTTTTTTTGCTATGACAACCACAGGGTCATGTAGCAATCCATAGAAGATATGGATCATCTCTTACCTCCGCTATTAAATTGACAAAAAACAAGTTTCTATCAAATTAAAACCTAAAAAACAAAACCATAAAAACAAAAAACTAAATAGCCGTAAAATAATACGTGCCCCAAAAGAAGGGGTTCCTATATACCAAATCGGCCACCCTTTAGGGGAAAAAATTAGGATATTTAAAACCTTTAAAAAAGAGACCTATACCAAGGATGGGGCATAAGATACTTGATGGACCTAAGTAGGTATCCTAACCGGTAGTCCCAATAAAATAATTGGCACTCATTAAGAAAACCCAGGCTCTTATATAACAACTCGACCACTATTCAAGGGAAATTAAGATATTCAGAAAAAGAAAGCCTTTACCAGGGATGGGGCATACCAGATAATTATTGGACCTATATGGATGTTCTAACCGGTATATTCAGTAAACCTTATGGCAGTCATTACAAAAACCCTAGACAATATAAGATATGAAACTTATATGTCCCCGCCCCAAGATAATGGTCTTAACTGTTAGAATCAACAAAAATATATTGTCACAAAGGGGACAACACCAGCGGCGGTTAATGGGCATTAACTAGTGGGAAATGACGCTCATCAGCCTATCTAATGTTAGCAGAGAACTGCCAAACACAGGATGAACCTTTGTACAGAAAAAAACAAAAAAACTTAAACCATTGGACACACTAGCTGGGCCCCCTAATATAATCCCATTAGGGAAGTAAACATCTAGCCAGGATAAATAACTAAGAGTCGCCCTATCAGGGTCTATCTATAGAAGGTTAGAAAGTTAGAGAAACGCCATCTAGTGGGGATCAATCAATTAGTATTATTTTAAAACCATACATGTTCCGTTTGAAAGGTGGGTTTTTTTTTTTTTTTTTTTTTTTTTGCTATGACAACCACAGGGTCATGTAGCAATCCATAGAAGATATGGATCATCTCTTACCTCCGCTATTAAATTGACAAAAAACAAGTTTCTATCAAATTAAAACCTAAAAAACAAAACCATAAAAACAAAAAACTAAATAGCCGTAAAATAATACGTGCCCCAAAAGAAGGGGTTCCTATATACCAAATCGGCCACCCTTTAGGGGAAAAAATTAGGATATTTAAAACCTTTAAAAAAGAGACCTATACCAAGGATGGGGCATAAGATACTTGATGGACCTAAGTAGGTATCCTAACCGGTAGTCCCAATAAAATAATTGGCACTCATTAAGAAAACCCAGGCTCTTATATAACAACTCGACCACTATTCAAGGGAAATTAAGATATTCAGAAAAAGAAAGCCTTTACCAGGGATGGGGCATACCAGATAATTATTGGACCTATATGGATGTTCTAACCGGTATATTCAGTAAACCTTATGGCAGTCATTACAAAAACCCTAGACAATATAAGATATGAAACTTATATGTCCCCGCCCCAAGATAATGGTCTTAACTGTTAGAATCAACAAAAATATATTGTCACAAAGGGGACAACACCAGCGGCGGTTAATGGGCATTACAGTTAATGCCCATTAACCGCCGCTGGTGTTGTCCCCTTTGTGACAATATATTTTTGTTGATTCTAACAGTTAAGACCATTATCTTGGGGCGGGGACATATAAGTTTCATATCTTATATTGTCTAGGGTTTTTGTAATGACTGCCATAAGGTTTACTGAATATACCGGTTAGAACATCCATATAGGTCCAATAATTATCTGGTATGCCCCATCCCTGGTAAAGGCTTTCTTTTTCTGAATATCTTAATTTCCCTTGAATAGTGGTCGAGTTGTTATATAAGAGCCTGGGTTTTCTTAATGAGTGCCAATTATTTTATTGGGACTACCGGTTAGGATACCTACTTAGGTCCATCAAGTATCTTATGCCCCATCCTTGGTATAGGTCTCTTTTTTAAAGGTTTTAAATATCCTAATTTTTTCCCCTAAAGGGTGGCCGATTTGGTATATAGGAACCCCTTCTTTTGGGGCACGTATTATTTTACGGCTATTTAGTTTTTTGTTTTTATGGTTTTGTTTTTTAGGTTTTAATTTGATAGAAACTTGTTTTTTGTCAATTTAATAGCGGAGGTAAGAGATGATCCATATCTTCTATGGATTGCTACATGACCCTGTGGTTGTCATAGCAAAAAAAAAAAAACCCACCTTTCAAACGGAACATGTATGGTTTTAAAATAATGCTAATTGATTGATCCCCACTAGATGGCGTTTCTCTAACTTTCTAACCTTCTATAGATAGACCCTGATAGGGCGACTCTTAGTTATTTATCCTGGCTAGATGTTTACTTCCCTAATGGGATTATATTAGGGGGCCCAGCTAGTGTGTCCAATGGTTTAAGTTTTTTTGTTTTTTTCTGTACAAAGGTTCATCCTGTGTTTGGCAGTTCTCTGCTAACATTAGATAGGCTGATGAGCGTCATTTCCTGGCATTACAGGGAGGCTTGGTGTTTAACAGCTTTCTGTTAACATTAGATAGGCTGATGAGCGTCATTTCCTGGTTCACAGGGAGGCTTGGTTTGTCCTAAGTACTTCCTGTTTCCTCAACAGGATGTGGCCACCATAGCGTCAGAACGAGGTATGGTTTTACAAGTGTATTTAAAGAGCGATGAGTCAGTGCGTCGCCTGTTCCTATGACAACGTCCAATAGGACGAAACGTACGTCGGAAGGCAGACGCGCTGACGTCATCGTTTCTACTCCATAACGAACGGGTGTATGCAGGCCGGCCGGCTGATTTTATACATGCTGTTTTATCTGTTTTTTTGGTAAGTGTACTACTTTACTTTATAATAAATTGGTCAAACGGATTCACACTATGGTGGATGTATCTTTTATCTCCCTGGGTCTCCATTGCTGAGGTAATCATTATCGATGAGTTCTGGGTGATCCTTCCTCCCTGCCGAGACAGATGGTGGTGTCCCCATTGAGTGGATTTTTTTTGGCATAAGCTTCATTACAGCTTACCTCTGGTAATCATATATCTTCATAGGTGGTGGATTTTTCTCACAAGATGCATTTATTCACTAAAGTCTTCAGTCACTATGGGTGGAATATATTGCAATAAGGACTGTTGATAACAAAAGTCACCTTTTTTCACGGACCTTTTTTTATTCAATTGTTTCAATAATTCAATATTTTTTATGTGGTTCATAGCACTTTTTTCTGATTTTTCACATTGTGTTGATATTTGAGTTTATATTTTGATCGCTGTATAAATGTGAATGGTCCCAAAAATGTGTCAAAAGTGTCCGATGTGTCAGCCATAATGTCGCAGTCACGAAAAAAAATCGTGATCACCACTATTACTAGTAAAAAAAAATAAATAAATATATATTTTTTTAAATGCCATAAATCTATCCCGTATTTTGTAGACGCTATAACTTTTGCACAAACCAATCAATATTACCAAAAATATGTAGAAGAATACGTATCGGCCGAAACTGAGGAAAAAATTATTTTTTTAAAAAAAAAATTCGGATATTTATTATAGCAAAAAGTAAAAAATATTGTGTTTTTTTCAAAATTGTCGCTTTTCTTTTGTTTATAGCGCAAAAAATAAAAAACGCAGAGGTGATCAAATACCACCAAAAGAAAGCTCTATTTGTGGGGAAAAAAGGATGTAAATTTTTTTGGGTACAACGTCGCACGACCGCGCAATTGTAGTTTAAAGTGCGACAGCGCTGAAAACTAAAAATTGGCCTGGGAAGGAAGGGGGTGAAAATGCCCCGTATTGAACCGTTTAAGATGTGGGACCATTTCCGCATATATGTGTGAGTCTGCTCTGTGATGGGAGAGGCAGCATGTAAGATTTTATAAATAGTGGATATTAGATGAGAGTCGTGAGGACCTCTGGAGCATACCATTTCAAATTCAGTAGGTATGGATAGTTAGTCAGTATGGATAGTCAGTTGTGGTATTTTGGTGGAAAAGAAATGTTTAATTTGTAGAAAAGAGTAAAAAAGGTTTTTCGGGATTTTATATTTAGATTGTAGGTCAGGAAAAGTGAGGAGTTTACGTGTCACTGGGTTAACCAAGTGACGTAGTTGAAAAATACCGGCTTTTGTCCATGGCAACATGGCGTCATAAGAAAGGCTATCAGGGATCTCTGGATTAAAAATAACATTTGTTAAAGAAGAGCATGGAGATGAAAACGTATATTTACTAAAGCAGCTTTTCCATACTGAAAGTGTAAATAGCATCGGGTTTAAACTGATTTTACGTAGCTGAGAGATGAATTTGTCTGAGGATGGCCATAGCATGTAGCATGGGTGTGCAGGTACTATAATGCCCATTTCTATCTCAGACCATCTATTAGGGGCGTATCTAGATGTCCAAGAGGTTATAGCTCTGAGATGTGAAGCATAGTAATACTTAATTATGTCGGGTGCTCCCAAACCTCCACCGGCTCGGGTTGCAAAAAGTACCGAGCTAGCTATCCTATGGGATTTATGATTCCATATAAAGTTTAGGAAATTTTCTTTGGATTAGCTTTAATTGGGACATTGGAATCTTAACTGGAAGGGTCTCAAAGAGATAGAGACGCTTAGGAAGCACCGACATTTTGAGGACATTTATCCTTCCAAGAAGGGATAAGGGAAGTGTTGTTCATGTCTTCAATAATTTGTTAATCTCTATAAACATAGGGGGAAAACTGACCTGAAAAAGAGTGGAATATGAGGGAGTCAGGCGAACACCAAGGTATTGTAATGAGTGGGGGCACCATCGATATTTGAAATTTTCCTGTAAAGTCGAGAGCATATCTGTTGAAAGGTTAATAGGGAGGGCTTCAGTTTTGGTCGGATTTATTTTAAAACCTGAAATATTTCCAAATTGATTTAGGGTTGCATGGAGGGAAGGAAGTGATATATGGGGATGGGTCAATGTTAATAGGATATCATCAGCGAATAAGGACAACTTGTATTCCCGATGTCTCAGTGCCACTCCCCCTATGTCTGGATGGGAGCGAATAGCTTCGGCCAGAGGTTCCAGACTTAGAATGAAAAGTAAAGGGGACAAGGGGCACCCCTGTCGGGTACCGTTACTTAGGGAAAATGGCGGAGAGACATGGGAAGACAGCTGTACCTGGGAAGTGGGCGTGGAGTAAAGCGCTTTCAAAGGGGCCTGAAAATTCATATCTAGCCAAAATAGCGAACATAAATGACCAGTTTAGGTGATCAAATGCCTTCTGGGCATCTAAACTAAGGACTACAGCAAGTTTCTTAGTTTTAGTCGATAGGTCAATAAGATCGATAGTTCTTCTAGTGTTATCTCCTGCGTGTCTAGTGGGAACAAAACCAACCTGGTCCTTATGTATGAGTGAGGGGAGAAGTAGGGATAGTAGCTAAGATTTTAGTGAAAATGTTATAATCAGAGTTCAGAAGGGCAATGGGGCGATAATTGTCTGGTAATGATAAGTCCTTATCCGGTTTCGGGATAACTGTAATAAAGGAGTGGAGGAATTGGGAATGTGGGACAATCCCTGACATCAGAGAGGTAAACAGGCTTATCATATGGGGCATTAGAACTGATAGGAAGCTTTTAAAATATGAATAAGGAAGTCCGTCGGGCCCAGGAGATCTGTGGGTCGGAAGTTGGTTAATAACCGCAGTAACCTCTGCAGCAGATATGGGTGCATTGAGTCCCAAGCGTTTCTCAGGGGAGAGTGTAGGGAGATTTAGAGACTCAACTAAGGTATCAAATATTTCTTGAGTGAATTCGGAATTTTGGTCTGTAGCCAAGCAGTTATAGAGTTTTTGGTAATAATCACCAAAGACCTTGGACATGTGTTGGGGGCAATAGGTGGGTTTACCATTGGGTTGTAATATGAAATCAGGGATTGAGGCTGCGGGTCTTGGCTTTAATTTATTGACCAACATTCTGTGGGGCTTATTAGCAAATTTGTACATTTTTTGCTTGGACCAAAGCAAGGATTTAGCAAATGTATTCAGGTCTAGAGATTTGATGCGGTTACGTAATGATACCACCGATCTAAGACGCCCCACCGTGGGAAGGCTGACAAGGGACTCCTCTGCTTTAGATAGATCATGTAAAAGTGATAATCTTTGGAGAGCTTGGTCTCGCTTGAGACGGGAGCTTGAGGAGATGCTTTCTCCCCTGAAGAAGGCCTTATGAGCCTCCCACAGAGTAGACGCCCCAGAGACCGAACCCTCGTTGACGGCAAACCATTTTTATTAAAAAAAGAAAAATAAAGGCTTTACAGCATGAAGTTTCCCACGCAGGGAGATTTCAGCTTCACACAAAACATTGTTAAATGGAAATGCCGAGCCACCAGGCTCTCCTGTTGGCAGCACCGCTGCTCTCTCTGGTCTTCCAGACCACAAGCTCTTCTGACTCACTCAACCCTGGTTGCAGCACCCTGCTGTACAGGCCTTCTCCTGGCCCCCTAATAGGGTTTGCCCAGTAACCCCGATTCTCCCACTTCTCAGGAATGCAGACTTCCCCCCAGGCCCCTGGACTCGCTAGTCACCTCAACTTTCCCAGTCTCCCTAGACCCATGTAACTGTCCTGACATTCCTAGTCCTATGGGCCAGATGTTCCCCCAACATAAGGCCATGTCTCCTGTGCAGGTCACCCCTCCTGGCTGGACCACACCGCTATCTTCACACTGAAGTATATGTGCGTCAATTGCATTATGAGGTCACGACGGCAATATACATTCTAACCAATAAGGAAGCAGAGAAACAAATAAAAGGCCATTTGGCACATGGAAAAAGCACCATTTTTATTTTCATTTTATTTAAGCACATGCACACACACTGTTTATTATGTTACCCCTGATGAAGCCACGTGCGGTGAAAGATGTTGGGTTTTTCTTTGGTGTTTTGATTTATGCATCTATTAAGTTATGCACTTTTTGATCATTTTTTTTAATATTAGAGAGCTACCTTGACAAATTGACAGGGCTTTGGAGGTGCTGGATTAGAGAAGACAGAATCTGCTAATGATTTATGGTGGGCTACTCAGACTTCTAATCTGGGGGGTTGCTGAGCCTATAGATACTGGTCCAATTGGATACCCTCCGGTTTGCATTTTGTGGGCAGCCTGAGGTAAACAGAGGTGGTGGTCCTCCCCACCCCGGTTATACAAAGTGGGGATTTTCCTCATCAAGTGGAGGCACTAATCTCATTCAGAATTTTGTCAGGAGGCTATCTATTATGTGATAGATGTACAGTTAAATGGGCATGAGTAACATCTGTGTCCAGAAAACAAGATACAATTTTTGGGGGAGTCCAGGTGCATCTCTATGAGTATAATGCATATGTACATACATGCTTACTCTCTGAAATAAAGTTAAACATATACACACTCTGAAAGGTATGGAAATACATAGCGGGAAGCATGTCACACCTATTATGCTTTAATAGTGCTATTTATACCCTGGGTGCAGAGTTAAAATTTAAACAAAAACAAAAATCTTCTAGACTAGTTATTCTTTAAAGGAGAAGTTTTGGCTGTACTTCTGTGGATCACTGAAGCCGGCTGTCGGCTGATGTCACAGAGCCAGTCTAGGCTCGGGCAAGATCGCGACCATATGGTCTGGATCCACCCACCTGCCTGGACTGGCACTCAGCTGCATCCACCTAGGTATGAGTCTGAAAAAACAACCGAACCCCATACTTCTCTTTCAGCTTAGCCAGTTTTTACATACATGATGGGGGAGATTTACTAAAACTGGAAACTGCTAAATTTGGTGCAGCTCTGCATAGAAACCAATCAGCTTCCAGGTTTTCTTGTCAAAGCTTAATTGAACAAGCTGAAGTTAGAAGCTGATTGGCTACCATGCAGAGCTGCACCAGTTTGTGAGTGCTCCAGTTTTAGCAAATCCCCCCCCCCCGATCCATTTTTAGAAAAGACCTACACTTTGTGATGTAAAATGTTGTCACCCTCAAGTAAAGCCAATACAGCTACACAATACAGTAAAGATAACCCTAGAAAGCTAGAGCACATGGTCTCAGTGGTCATAGAATCATGCTGGGAAAGCCATTTTATAAAGAAAACTCTACAAAGAAACGTGTCAAGTTAGACAGATTTTAACACAATCCCTTATTTTTGGATCTTCAACAAATTAAAAAGAACATATTATGAGTTCACTTGACTTACTACAACTTCCCTTTTTAATTTTGTTGATATCAACGTCTTATCTTACATAATACATATTTGCGACAAGCCGTCTAAATTTAATGACTAAAAAAAAAAAAAAAAAAAATCTAACTTTAAAACATTTGTCCAAGGCAATTTCAGTTACCATGGTGCATATTAGAACAATTTCTTTTGGAACATTGAGCAAAATACGAAAATACTATTTTTGAATGTAAGTTAAAAGGTGGTGGAATAAGAATGGGAAAAAAAGCTGTTGAATGTTGCTATTATACATGATAATAGGATTGTGGTGCAATGTTAATGCATGAACAGACACTTCTTTATTTTTCTTCCTCATGTTTTTCAAGCATAACAATGTAAACGAAGGAACAAATAAAGTAACCGTTAATAACTTATATTTGGTTTCTACATTAATCAGAAAGCCTGATTAGCCTGCTAGCAACCAGTGATGCTGCCGTGAACCCGAGATGGCTCGATGGGCTAGCATTTTATGGGGCACAGGATACCCAAAAAAGTCGAACCAGCACTCAATACTCTTCAGATTGTACAACAAACACTGAGCTTAGGGAAAATCTGAAGAGAGCAGAACTATCTACACCTCAGTTTGACTACAGCCCAACAACACTAAATTTAGACAAATGCCTGGTACACATGATGAGATTAACAGATTAATGATCATCTGGTTTTTTTTTGGCATGCTAATCTCATATCAAAAATAAAAGAGGTTAGAGGTCATGCGCGGCGCAAAACTGGCAGGAAGCTAAGTAAAGGAGCTCCGAGAGTAGCAGAGATCTCATTGCACTTCCCAGGGCTATTCAGCACGCAAATATTTCCTTGGACAGCTCTACTCCCCTGTGGGACCTGTTGTGCATGCCGAAGGCAAAGAAGAACAAACAAAAGTCCGCACAGCTGTCTCTAACAAACTATCTGCTCCGGGTCTGGGAACAGACAGAAATCCCAAAATGGCGCCCACCCGAAACACACCACGCCAGAGGTCCCTGACCCAGCAGCCTCACCTACGGCCTCATCAGAACAAAGTGAGTACTCACCCCAACTTACCAAGGCAGACCTAGAAGACTGCCTATCAACCATTTATGACAGGCTGGCACGCAAATTTCAGGCAGAACTCCACAAATCAACCAACACTCTGTCCCAGGAGATCGCAACGCTGGGAGGTCAGACAGACATCTTGGAAATCAAGCACGACGAACTGCACCTGGCATATGTGGACCTCCGTAAAGACCACAAACTGCTCTCATATACGGTACTCCAGCTACAAAACCATCTGGAAGATTTGGATAACCGTAACAGGAGAAACAATATCAGGGTGCGTGGGGTGCCTGAGACAGTCACTGATCTATCTGACCCCATTAGGAGACTGTTCCGCTCACTTCTTCTGGAGCAGCCTGAGGACTCTTTTGTCTGTGACAGACTCCACAGAGCACTGAGACCTAAACCTCCACCTGAGAAACCCCTCAGGTACATTGTGATGTGCCCTAAAGACTACCTTGTGAAGGAAGAAATTCTCTGTGCAATATCCTGCACATACAGCTGGATGGAGCCACACTCCAAATCTATCCGGACATATCTCTATCTATCTGGACATATCTACAGCAACCCTAGAGAAGCGGAGGAGGATGAAGGAGATAACTTCACTTCTTCAATCAGCGCAGATTAGTTATCGATGGGGCTTCCCGTTCAAACTCACAATCCCTCACAACGGTACCACCTACACCGCCACCACAGTAGCCGAAGATAAAGACATCCTGATGAAACTGGGCCTCCTGGAACCACAACATATACCGAGACACCCCTCCATCCTTGTCCGTCACCGCTCTGGGCTACCCCATCACCCCAGCGGGACCGTAGATCTGCCTAATCATCCTGAGGCCTGATCGCAGTACGAGGGATTCATTCCGTTGTCTTTGCATCAACGGAGACTGGCTTGCAATGAAACAATCTGGTATGATAAAAATCTCTTTTTTATGGGGTTTTTTTTTTTTTTTGCTGAACTTACTATGCTACTTGTTCCTACATATCCCCACTTTTGTTCTTCTCTGGTTAGGCATGTAATTGAGCTCCTTGGTCTCTCACCCTCGGACAAATGCCATTTCTCACCCGTCTGCTCATCCCCCCTTCCACATTAACTCTCACCAAAACTCACAGCCCTCTCCCACCCTATTTTTTATTGGGAGAGGCCCAGTACTGGACCTGTTTTTTCTCTTTTCCCTTTCCCCTATATTAGGGGGTTCTTGAGAGCA
This sequence comes from Aquarana catesbeiana, assembly GCF_042186555.1. Taxonomy (NCBI): domain Eukaryota; kingdom Metazoa; phylum Chordata; class Amphibia; order Anura; family Ranidae; genus Aquarana; species Aquarana catesbeiana. The sequence goes on along the minus strand of NC_133328.1, from coordinate 620,908,096 downwards.
TGTGGAGGATTGGACTTGATAGTCTGCTATATTTAGATATGCAGGTCTGGATGGTCCCACCGCCCCGACCCCATAGAGATTGGTTTTTCCCATATTGTTTACATTTTTGTTTATTCTGTTTTTTTATTCTATTATGATAATATGCAAATTTGCCTATTCCACACTGATTCCCTCCCTGGTAGACGAATGCCTGTGTTACCGCTAAATATTTGAACTCAAGGTCTTTTCGCTGATCCCCCTGGTGTTGGACTCATATAAACTTCAGGAGTACCCTAGACCTCATGAAGCCAGCCTGAAACTATACCTACAATCCCCAAATAGCACACATCTATAATTGGTTTACACATAATTTCTCACAATGTGAGAGGCTTTAACTCCTCGCAAAAAAGGAGGAAAGCCTTCCAATGTTATAAGCAGGTGGGGGCGGATGTCATACTACTACAGGAGACTCATTTCTCTTTTGCGTCCCACCCTAACTTCTTTGACAAATCATATTACCTAAACTATTTTACCACCTTTGAGTCCAAGACTAGGCGAGTCACTATTTTTAGTAGAAACAACACACTATTTGATGTCAAACATGTATATAAAGATCCCGCCAGCAGGTTTATGATCCTACAGGGTGAGGTACAAGGTAGAGCCCTAACAATAGCAAACATATACGCCCCCAATACTGTGCCTTCTTCAGATCATTCTTCCAAGTATTAGACAGATATGTCTCTACCCATATGATAGTGGGCGGTGATTTTAACTTGGTAGCCCACTCATCATTGGACAGAAGCAAAATAGTACACTCATCCAACGCATTCCCTAAATCTCTCACGAGATCCCTGGACATGCACCAACTCATTGACACTTGGAGGGCACTAAACACAGGAGCGAGAAAGTACACACACTATTTGTGCCCGCACTATAGTTATGCCAGGCTCGACTATATTTTCAGCTCACCTATCCTACTAGCCAACTCAGCTTTGGCTACTATAAACACCTGCCCCTGGTCTGACCACCAAATGGTCTCCTTTCACATATCCCACATAGGACTCTCCCCTATGACAGCCTCCTGGAGACTAAATGACTCCTTGTTAGCTGACCCTGAGATAACCTCACAAGTGACTGACCAACTAACTGAATACATCAGGCTGAATGATATAGAAGACATATCCCCCCGGTCTTGTGGGCAGCCCACAAGGCTGTACTCCGTGGTCGCCTGATCGAATTAGCCACTATTAAAAAAACGCCAAAAGACAGCCACAAAAGGCCCTTATCCTAGAACTAAATAAATTGTACCACATACACACTCAAACTCACTCTCCTGATATACTGAAAAAAATTGATCAAAAGAGAGTCGAATTGGACACGATCCTCTCTGACCGGACAGAGAAATCTATCCGCTAGTCTAAAGCGAGGTTCCTCTTACATAGTAACGCTACATCAGCTATGTTCACACGCAAACTACATCATTCACTTCAACCTACCCATGTTTACAAGTTGAGAAATGGGTCATGCCAACTAGTTTTCCACCCTAAAGAGGTCCTCCAAATTTTCACCTCTTTCTATTGATCCCTCTTACCCTCTCCCGAGTCGCCTCCCCCTGATGGACTAGAATCGTGGCTTGATTCGTTACACCTTCCATCACTATCAGAGGAACAATTGCATAGCCTAAATGCCCCATGCACAGAACAAGAAATCCTATCCATCATTAAATCATTGAAAACATCCACAGCTCCAGGCCCTGACGGATACACCTCCTTTTATTATAAAAAAATTGCAGGCATGTTAGCCCCTAAATTGACTAAAGTAATTAATCACATTTTACAAGGCCATAAACTTCCAGATGACATGCTCTTTGCGAACATGACACTTATTCCCAAACCTAATAAGGACCACTCCCTACCACAAAATTACAGACCAATTTTGGTTCTCAATAACGATATTAAAATCTTAGGCAGAGTATTGGGCGATAGACTAGCCCCCATCATCTCCACATTGATAGGCCTTGAACAGACTGGCTTTATTCCCACAAGACAGATCACGGATAATATTTGCCTGACATCCAATATTATCCAGGATGCTGATCTTTTTTCCCGCAAGGTCCTTACCAATGGCTTAGACATACATAAAGCCTTTGATAGCGTCCTCTGGCCATATATAGACGCAGTCCTAACTAAATTTGGATTACCTACCCCCATTTTTCACGTATTACAAGAGGCAACAGATACAAAAGGTATAATATCCCAATGCTATCTCATGCTCCTCTCCTCCTTTTTGGAGGGGCATCCCATGAAAGCAGCGCCACAATGGGAGGCAGATTTGGGTTCCATCACAGGGGAGCAGTGGGAAGAAGTTAACACTTGTTCGCTAAATGTATCACAAAAAGTTTCCCAACTATATATCCTGTTAAGGTTGCACTATACACCAGTAAAATTACACAAAATGGGGAAGTTACAGGATCCAATGTGTGGCAGATGCAAGACGATCTGATACATCTCCTTTGGCGCTGCCCCAAACTCCACAGATACTGGACAGGGGTTATGACCTTACTTAACAGAGTTTTCCAAACTAATGTCCCTCTCGACCCATTAAGATGCCTTTTAGGAGTACTGGAGGAGGTCATCCCGGAGGAAATAACTAGAATGGCCTTTGCCAGAGCATTGTTTTAGGCGAGGAAAACAATACTTCTGCACTGGAAATCCGCCACACCACTGTTGGTCAAAACATGGACTCAACAGATGGGTAACACCCTTGTTATGGGAAAAGTACATATAGCAGCACAGGGGGAACCCTGGGAAAATTGATAAATTATGGGATGCATGGCTTAACACACCAGGTATAAGTCCTGTAGAACTGATACAAATGAGGTTGCTTAGAGATACATAGAGACACCTGGGAACACGAGTAGATGAGTAAAGATGCAAACCCTAGAGCAGTGACGTAGATGTCAGGGGTATTGATTAGGTGTCTGGAGGAGGGGAGGGAAGAAAAGACATGCTGGATAAAAGGAAGATTGTTAAAGCTATATTCCTTTATTTCGAACTGTATACATAAACATGTACTTGAGAACAAAGAAAAGAGGCCTAATGGATATATACATGACATGTAATTGACGGTACAAAATGCAATAACCTACTTGTATGGTGATACTGTATGTTTCATGAGCAATAAAAACCTTTTTGATTTAAAAAAAAAAAAACTAAATTTGGATTCTCTGGGGAATTTGTGAATGGCTTCAAAGCCCTTACCATAACCTGCACACTCAAATCAAATTACCGGCTGCTCCTCTGAGTACTTTTCTCTCAGCAGGGGCACTCGTCAGGGTTGCCTCCTGTCCCCACTGGTTTTTGCCCTGGCTATAGAACCATTAGCCAGGGCAATCATCACATACATGAACATCAAAGGATATCAAAAAGGTGAAGAGGAATTTAAGCTGAGTTTATATGCTGACGATGTGCTTATGTTCCTGCCTGACCCAATAATTTCTCTCCCTAACTTACTCACCACACTAAAATAATTCCACACCTTTTCAGGTCTGGGTGTTAATTTAGCAAAATGTTCTGCTCTTCCTATCAACATCCCTTCACACATTAGTGCTGATCCAACAAGACATTAATAAATGTATCTGTAATAACAAACACCCCAGATATGGTAAGCTACTCACACACAGGCCCATGTCTCAGGGAGGTCTTGGTCTACCCGATATATGGCTCTATTACTTATCAGCCAGATTAGCACAAACTGCCCAATGGCATGCTGCCTCAGATAGGATCCCCTGGCTTCAGTATGAGATAACCTCTGTCCGCTCATTTTATATCCCAGGTCTTTTATGGCAGGTAGGCCTCAAACCTAGAGAGGTTGGAGCACTAAACAACATTGTAGGCCAAACTATTCATTTATGGTCCCTATACCACCAAAAATTCAAACTCCATTCATGAAGACCCCCCTGACTTCATTTATGGGAGACATGAGATTCCCTCCAGCTTTTGATTCACCCAGAAAGTTTCTCTGGTGGGAACAAATGTCCCTGTCAGGAAAAGCCTTCCAGCAAACGTTCTAGCAATATGAAGGCTAGAAGAACTCCTGTGCTCAGAAGGGCCGTCCGGCGCACGTGCAGGAGCGCGCACCATGTGACAGCACTTGGCGCCAAGATGTGCTATTTAAAGGGGACTGATGCCTTTCTGCCTTGCATTCCAGTCTACAGCGTTCCTGAAGACCCCTGCTGCCCTGTTACCTTGTTACCTGAAATCTATTATCTAACTTTGCCTATTCCTGACTTCCCTGTTTGCTGCCTGCCCCGATCCCGGCTTGGACTTTGACTATTCTTTGGATTGCCCTTTTGTACCTGATCTGCCCGCCTGTGTTTTGACCCGGCTTGTCTACACCTCCCTGATGTCTGCATCCTGCTACTGGACTACAGCACACCTCCCTGCCTGTCTACATCCTGCTGCTGGACTACAGTACACCTCCCAGTTGTCTGCATCCTGCTACTGGACTACAGCACACCTCCCTGCTGCCTGCATCCCGCTGCTGGACTACAGAGCACCTCCCTGCTGATTACATGATCCAGCCCTCTACTCCAGCCTTCCAGTCAGGCAATTGTGCCCCTTTGTACTCTCGAGCCCCTGTCAACACTACCAGGGGTTCCAGAGTCAGAGGTATACGAGAGGCCATTCCCTGCATTCTGGGCTCTACCTACCAGGTACGTGACAGTACCGGACAGCCATGTCCGAGCCCACGCAGGGAACCTCGTCCATGGAGGACTTATGCCGTCATCTAGCTGGACTTACTCAAGCTGTTAAGGACTTACAAGACGGTTATAACCGACTGGAAGAGCGTGTCCAAGTTCTATCTACCCCAGCTCCTGGAACGTACACTGCTCCTTCAGTGGTTAGTCTTCCTCCAGAACCCAAAGTCCCCACACCAGAAAGGTTCTCCGGGGATCGCAGCAAGTATAGGGCATTCCGTAATGCCTGTGAGCTTTTCTTTGCATTACAACCCAGAACCTTTTCTCTTGAAACTACCAAGGTGGGCTTCGTCATTTCCCTCTTGCTAGGCAAACCCCAGGCATGGGCCCATCGCCTCTTGGAGCAGAAGGATAACTGCCTTAACCACCTGGATACTTTCTTCCAAGCCATGGCCCTTCTCTATGCAGATCCGCAACAAGCAGCTACTGCAGAAGCAGCATTATTCTCTCTCCAGCAGGGTCGTAGGGCGGCGGAGGACTATGCATCTGAGTTCAGGCGTTGGAGTTCGGTACAAACTGGAACGATGCCGCCCTACGTTACCAGTTCCGCATGGGTCTCTACGAACCATTAAAGGATGAGTTGGCCGGGGTTGGCATCCCAGCAACACTTGAAGCTCTCATCAACCTGTCCATCCAAATTGACAGGCGTTTAAGAGAACGAAGAGCAGAACGTACTGCTGGTCCCTCTCGCCCAGTATGGATGTTACCACGTGTACCAAATCCTCCTGTTCAAACTTCCACTGATACTTCTGAGCCAATGCAACCAGGCTTGATCCGTCCTTCACTGACTCCTGAAGAACGTCAATGCCGGCGGGCTAACAACCTTTGCCTCTATTGCGGGAAATCTGGACACTATGTGAGGACTTGTCCCACAAAGATTCGTAAGCACACTACCCTCTCCTCTACTTCCTTACCTGCTGTGTTTAATAATGCAACTCATTTGGCTATCTCCATTTCTCTACAGCTTCCAGGAGGGAATACTCCAGCAAGCGCCATACTTGATTCCGGAGCCTGCAGCGGGTTTATGGACTTATCTTTCGCCCGCAAACTCCAAATCCCTCTACGACCCAGAGCACAGGGACTGTCTGTACACCTAGCCGACAGATCGGCTATTAAATCTGGGCCTGTAACACAAGAGACGGTTCCTCTAAATACCATCATTTCTGGCAACCATCGGGAACTACTCTGTCTTGACATCATCAAGTCTCCCTTGTTTCCCATCATACTGGGCATGCCCTGGCTCAAAGCCCATAATCCACAAATTGACTGGTCTACTGGAAAAATCAGTTTTCTCTCCCCCTACTGCCGTCAGCATTGTCTACAGGGAGCTACCGACGTCCCGTCTTCCTTGCTGTGTCTGGAAACTGATGCTGAGACCTGCCAAGCTGTCCCAGAAGCATACCGTAGTTTTCTGGAAGTGTTCAGCAAATAGGGGGCAGAGACACTTCCTCCACATAGACCCTATGACTGCCCGATTGAACTTCTCCCCGGAGCAGAGATTCCCTTTGGGAGAATTTTCCCCTTAACCGAACTGGAGCTAGGTACTCTTAAAACTTACATTGATGATATTCTGAAGAAAGGGTTTATACGCCCCTCCACCTCCCCAGCAGGAGCAGGGATTTTCTTCGTGGAAAAGAAGGATCACTCCCTACGCACATGCATAGATTATCGGGACCTCAATAAAATTACAATCAAAAACTGGTACCCCCTACCTTTGGTACCTGAACTCTTTCAGAGACTCGGAACTGCATCTATGTTTACCAAACTGGAGCTTTGCGGAGCCTACAACCTAGTCCGGATCCGAAGCGGGGATGAGTGGAAGACTGCCTTCCGCTCCCGCTTCGGACACTTTGAGTATCTTGTAATGCCCTTTGGGTTATGTAATGCTCCTGCCACTTTCCAGCATTTTGTTAATGATATTTTTAGAGACTACCTTGATCTGTTCATCATAGTTTATCTGGATGACATCTTGATTTTTTTCTCCTCTCTGTCTATCCACCGGGAGCATGTCAGAAAAGTTCTAACCTGGCTTCGCCAACACGGCTTGTACGCAAAACCTGGGAAGTGCGAGTTCGAACGCCAAAGCATACAGTTTCTGGGCCTGATTATTTCTATAGATGGTGTCAAAATGGATCCGCAGAAGGTCTCCGACATCCTGGATTGGCCAGCCCCTACGGATAAGAAGGGAGTTCAGCGTTTTGTGGGTTTTGCGAATTTCTATCGCAAGTTTATCAGGGGATTTTCTTCCATCATCTCCCCCATCACAAGACTGACTCGGCAAGGTACCCGGTTCCAATGGTCCCCTGAGGCTCAAGCTGCTTTCACGTCCTTGAAAGATCAGTTTGTGTCAGCTTCTGTCCTGAAGCATCCTGACCCAGCTTTACCTTACATACTGGAGGTTGATGCCTCCGAGACAGCAGTAGGGGTGGTACTTTCACAGAGACAAGGATCCAAGGCTCTATTACATCCAGTGACGTTCTTTTCCAGCAGGTTAACAGAAGCTGAGAAGAATTACAACGTTGGGGACAGGGAGCTACTTGCTATCAAAGCCGCACTTGAAGAATGGCACTACCTCTTGGAAGGAGCAGCCCACCCTATTCTGGTGTACACCAACCACAAAAATTTAGAGTACCTGAAAGTTGCCAAGAGATTGAAACCACATCAGGCCAGATGGGCACTCTTTTTTACTAGGTTCGATTTCCACATCACTTACAGGCCGGGATCAAAGAATACCAAACCGGATGCTCTGTCTCAGATGTTTAACGAACCTGAAGTTCCTTCTTCTCTAGATACCATTCTTGCTCCTGGAAATTTTCTCATGCTTCAAGGAGACCTACTGTCCCAAATCAAACAGGCATCTTCAACGGCTCCCCATCCGACAGACATCACTCTACAGTCCAGAGATGACTTACTATGGTACAAAGACAGAATTTTTGTGCCACAACAAACACGGGTTGCCGTCCTCAAATCTTGCCATGACTATGAACTAGCTGGCCACTTTGGTATACACAAGACCTCCGAACTCCTCCAATGCACGTTCTGGTGGCCTCAGCTATTGAAAGATTGCAGACGCTATGTGGAATTGTGCATTGCCTGCATTCAGAACAAGGGCAGCAAAACCAAGGCTTGGGGGCTGCTAAAACCTCTCCCTGTTCTGGAAAGGCCATGGAGGATGATCTCCATGGATTTCATTGTTGAATTACCACCATCAGAAGACTACACCACTATCTTCGTAGTGGTCGACAGACTTTCCAAAATGGCTCACTTCCTGCCTATGAAGGGTACCCCCTCCGCCTCTGAAACCGCAGGGATCTTTATTAAAGAGATTGTAAGACTCCATGGTATACCTGCAAACATCGTATCTGATCGGGGGGTACAATTTACATCCAAATTCTGGAGAGCTCTATGTGAATCCTTGAAGATTGACCTTTCTTTCTCCTCTGCTTACCACCCCCAGACTAATGGTCAGACTGAACGAACAAATCAAACCCTTAAGCAATACTTACGATGCTATTCTTGTTTTTCTCAGGATGACTGGGTACCCCTATTACCTCTTGCCGAGTTCGCCTATAATAATTCTGTTCATTCTGCAACCAATCAGTCTCCATTTTTTGCGAACTATGGTTTCCACCCCTTGTTTTTGTCTAACAACGTTCCAGAGTGTGTTCCAGAGTGTGCAGTACCGGCTGCCCAAGAAGCCTTGAGATTCTTTAGCACGAATAATAAGCTACTCCAGGAGACAATGGCAAAAACCCAGGAACATAACAAAGAGACATTTGACAGAAAAAGGTGAGGGGAGCTTGACCTGAAAATTGGAGATCAAGTCTGGCTGTCCACCCTGAATCTGAAGCTAGCATGCCCATCCAGGAAATTGGGCCCTAAGTTTGTGGGTCCCTTCCCAGTGGTAAGAAAAATAAATAACGTGGCTTATGAATTGAAACTACCAGAGTCATTTCGTATACACCCAGTTTTTCATGTGGCTTTACTTAAACCTTCAGTCCAGGACCCCTTCCTCAACCGGAACACCGGTCCTCCTGAACCTGTGCTCATCAACGGTGAAGAAGAATTTGAGGTTGAATCAATCATAGATTGCCGGAAGAGAAGCAATCAGGTTCAGTATCTGGTGAAATGGAAGGGATAGGGCCCAGAGGAAAACTCTTGGGAACCAGAGACTAATATCCACGCCAAGAGACTAATCCTAGCCTTTAAAAGATCTCACCCAAGTAAATTAGCCCAGTTGGGCATCCAGAGGCTGCCCATTGGAGGGGGGCAATGTCAGGAAAAGCCTTCCAGCAAACGTTCTAGCAATATGAAGGCTAGAAGAACGCCTGTGCTCAGAAGGGCCGTCTGGTGCACGGGGTTCCAGAGTCAGAGGTATACGAGAGGCCGTTCCCTGCATTCTGGGCTCTACCTATCAGGTACGTGACAGTCCCTTACCACACTAAAAGCACTAACACATGGCACACTATTCTACTCCTTTACTCAACTCTAGGAGCAGTTTGATATTCCGAGAGATGAGTTCTACAAATTTCTCCAAATTAGACACTTTTTCGAATCACGCTTACTGCCAATCCCATTTTAACCCAATACGAGTCAATATGTCAGGATCTCTCTAGAGAGAAAGGAAAGATCTCTACTATCTACAAATACCCTAATAATCTGCACCTACCGGAGAAATCAACAGCCATGACCCAGTGGGAAACTGACTTGGGCACAAAATTTTCAACAGAGGACTTGTCAGACATGCTACAAAACATGCAAAAATGTACCCGCTCCATAGCTATGGATGAAACTGTTGTGAAACTACACACGCGTTGGTATCTCACCCCAGACAGGGTCCACAAATTCTATCCCGGGGTTTCTGATACGTGCTTCAGAGGCTGCCAGAGCTCTTTGCTCCACACTATCTGGAGCTGCTCTCAGCTTCAACACATATGGAACCAAGCAGCTTCCAGAGCGCAGATTACTGGATCCATAATCACGCTGACAGCACCAATGAGCCTACTATTCACACCGATCCCAGAAATACCCCCCCCCTTCCACCCAGAAACTAGTTAACACCCTGTTTTGTGCTATTCAGTGGGCCATAACCTTAAATTGGCGCTCTCAGTCAGTACTTTGGCCCCAGGTGCTTCAGAGGATGGAAACCATCCATCTCATGGAACAAATCCACCACACGATTATGGACACTATGCACATATTTACCAACAAATGGTCTAACTGGTCCTCGTATGGGGTTTTGCAATAACCTGGGGCCCATCATATCCACTTTTCATCTCCCTTCTCTTCAAGGGCCTTGCGCTTCACCACCTGTAAAGATTTTGTAGTTCTAGAGGCGGATCAAATTGAACGTAAGCAACTGTGACTTTGGCAACTTTCCTTATCTAATCCAGTTAACTCGATTGAACTCTATAGCCACGCAGAGCTGGGAATGTTTATCCCTGTTCTGGTTTTGTTAGGTTTTGTTTTATTTTTCTCTGTTACCTTTTTCTTCTGTATTCTTTTGTTTTAATGGAAAAGCTGATGGGACGCACCATATGTCAAATTTTCCAGTGCAGCTGTTCTTGCACTAATAGTTACAAGCTGTAAACTATACCTTTTTACACTGTATATGTTAACACCTGGGTTACATCCCGACAGAAACTGTACGTGTCTTTTCTTTCTACTCAATAAATAAACGTTTGTATTAAAAATAAAAGAGGTTACCAAAGTTATGAAAATTCTCGTATGACAGAATAAAAAAGTGATGTATTGTGTTGTAGTGTATTTGTATTGTATTTTTGGAAGACAACTGTACTGAAAATCATATGATCTGGTATCGTATGAGAAAAATTTTCATGCTTGTCCCATCAGAAAACTTAGCATGAACTGTCGTGATCAGCTCTCGAAAGCTGTGCTAACCATCAGATTATCGTACATTTGCTTCAAAATCAGTATTTTTCATATGATTTTCTGATCGTGTGTACGGGCCTTAAAGACACTAATGCTTAGGGCAGGGTCCCTACACCAATTATAAAAACAAATGTACTAAAATAGGCAGGGTGGAAGGGACTGACCTTCTTTTTACTAGATGGTGGCCTTCACTAACTGAATCCTGCACATACCTTTGCTTAATCCCACACATGACCTCTCAGTGCCCTACAGGACTAGGTAGGGGCCTGCTAGGGCTGTTTAAACCTGTTACCAGATACAGTGTGCCACTTGCCACCGACAGCCTGTCACCAGATATAGTGTGCCAATTGCCACTGACAGCCTGCCACCAGATACAGTGTGTCACTTGCCATCAGAAGCCTGCCAGCAGATACACTGTGTCACTTGCCACCAGCAGCTTTCCACCAGATACAGTGTGCCACTTGCCACCAGCAGCCTTCCATCAGATACAGTGTGCCACTTGCCAACCACAGCCTGTCACCAGATACAGTGTGCCACTTGCCACCGACAGCCTGTCACCAGATATAGTGTGCCACTTGCCACTGACAGCCTGCCACCAGATACAGTGTGTCACTTGCCACCAGCAGCCTGCCATCAGATACACTGTGTCACTTGCCATCAGCAGCCTGTCCCCAGATACAGTGTGCCACTTGCCACCAGCAGCCTGCCACCAGATACAGTGTGCCACTTGCCACCAGCAGCCTGTCAACAGATACAGCGTGTCACTTGCCACCAGCAGCCTGTCACCAGATACAGTGTGCCACTTGCCAACCACAGCCTGTCACCAGATACAGTGTGCCACTTGCCACCAGCAGCCTGCCACAAGATACAGTGTGCCACTTGCCACCAGCAGCCTGCCACCAGTTACAGTACAGTGTGCCACTTGCCACCAGCAGCCTGCCACCAGATACAGTGTGTCACTTGCCACCAGCAGCCTGTCACCAGATACAGCATGCCACTTGCCACCAGCACCCTGCCACTAGATATAGTGTGCCACTTGCCACTAGCTGCCTGTGACCAGATACAATGTGCAAATTGCCACCAGATACAGTGTGCTACTTGCCACCCACAGACTGCCACCAGATGCAATGTGCCACTTGCTACCAGATACAGGGTGCCACTTGACACCAGCACCCTGCCACCAGATATAGTTTGCCACTTGCCACCAGCAGCCTTCCACCAGATATAGTGTGCAACTTGCCACCAGATACAGTGTGCCACTTGCCACCCACAGACTGCCACCAGATGCAATGTGCCACTTGCCACCAGCAGCCTTCCACCAGATATAGTGTGCAACTTGCCACCAGATACAGTGTGCCACTTGCCACCCACAGACTGCCACCAGATGCAATGTGCCACTTGCCACCAGCAGCCTGCCACTCCCTCCAGGACTCTTCCCGGATGGGTAGAAGGGACAGGGCCTGCATAGTCAAACAAATCCCTGGAGCCCCCACTCCTCCTGAGCTGGGATGGTATGGCTGTATGTAAAATGAATGCCAGGAGTATTGATCAGACCAAGTTCTACAGAGGGGGTGTGTACAAGCCTTTGGGCTCACACTGGTGTGCTGCAGTTTTGGCTGCACTGCTTGTATATCTGCAGTGTTAGCTGCAGTCCTATTGATTTCTATCAGGTTGCAGGTTTTTGCGCATTTTCTGATAGTGCGCCAAAGATGCAGCATGCAGGAATGTTGGTGTGCTTTCAGAAAAAAACACGCAACCTAATGGAAATCAATAGGACTGCGGGTAAAACGCAGGAAAACTGCGGATACACAAGCAATGGGCCAAAACACAGCAAACCAGTGTGAACTCGCTTAAAAGCACAAGGAGCCAAATCTAACCATATTGGCTGCAGTTATAACATTCATTGCTGAAGGTAAAAGTAAAAAAAAAGAGGGGGAGAGAAGCTTATCACTCAGATATCATGTTCAGTTCACCTTGCATCTGCCGGCTGCTCTGTTCACAATTTCCCCGCCCACATGGTTCCTTCTCTGCATGGACTTCACACAGAGAAAGGAGAGAGAGGGGAGGGGGAAGGAAGAGCCATTTGTGTAGGGGGGGGGACTGTGCACTGTGACACTGTAAAGACCACAGTGAGCAACACAAATGCAGCCAGACACCCCTCCATTTACACACAGCTTCTCCTGTCCCATAGACAGGAGACAGGAGAAATCGGGCTTGTACTACTGGCTGGGCGGGCCGATTTTAAGGCTGAGGCCTGGAGCTGCAGCTCCAATAGCCCCTATGTTAATCTGGCCCTGCCCTTCCATTATACAGTAACTGGATTTGGGACCTGTTTGATTGAAGTCTATGGGAGCCAAACAGGAAAAATTAAAAGTGCCCATTTTGAAGGCTTATACGCAAGTAATTGGCCCTGAAAGGGTTATGGGGGTCTGGGTACTGCCCTGGGGGACATGTCTCAATGCAAATAAAAATTTAAAAAAACAATTGTGTTTAAAGGAGGATTGATTTTAATTTCCTTAAAGTGCATAGTGTATGTCTGTAAAGTGGCGTATCTGTAGCATGCATAGAACATGCTGCAGCAAAAATGACATTTCTAAAGAAAAAAAAAAAATTAGTCAAATCACATTTAAATGGACTTGCGGTTGCAATTGCAGAAAAGGGGGAAGAAAAGCGAGCCCCTCCCTCCTGAACCATACCAGGCCACATGCCCTCAACATGAGGGGGGGGGCTTTGGCGTAGGGCTCCCCTTAAAACCCATACCAGACCCTTTGCGTCTGGTATGGACTGGAAGAGGGACCCCACATGGTTTTTTTCTTTTACTATTTTTTTACCGGCAACGCATTTGCCGGTAAACATCGGGGAACACAAATTCTTGTGTTCCCTGAACGGGCCGAACAGCCAATGTTTAGCCCAAACTCATGCTCGTGCCAAACCGTTCACCCAACACTACCCCTAGTTTGTGATTGGTTGGTGAAGGAGTAGTAGCAATCTTATAAGGTTATCGCTCTATTCTGTAAGCATCTCCTGTAAGCATTTCTTGTCAGCACATGTGCTTGAAGGACACTTGATTGGCCCCAACTGATGTCTCTTCCTCTCTGAAGCCAATACCCTTAGGCTGGGTTCACACCTATGTGAATTGGATGCGGGTTTCCCTGCATCCAATTCGCATAGCAGGAGCATGTGACCGGATCTCTATGGAGCCGGTTCACATGTCCCCGGAGCGGCTTTGGCTCAGTTTCAGGGCCGAATTCAGGCAAAGATTCTGCCCTGATTCGTCCCTGAAATGGAGAACAGGGACGGACAGCGTTGCTGTGTGATCCCCGGCCGGTTTAGGTGTGAACCGAGCCTAACACTAGTTGAATTAAAAAAATATTGTAGATTTTGTGTTTGTTTGTTTTTTTGTTGTTTTTGTTCTTGTTTAATATCTGTTCTGTCTGTATTTTGTTATATTAAAATTTTCAAAAATAAAATCTGATATTAAAAAAAAAAAACACATGTAATGAATTTCATTTCACTGCTTTCGTTGTTGTTTTTTCCTAATAAGAGTTAGATATTAAATATACTTGTGTGTACTTTACATAATTTGCATATCTGCCCCACCTGAAGTAAAATATTTTCTGTCTAAATAAAACTATTGTCTGCATGATTACTTGCCTTAATCATTGCTAAGAGAACTACCCTTTAGAGTCTGTAATAAAACTCCATTAAACCATGGCTTTTCTATAATAGCATAGCATCTTTAAAGCAAACTTCCATTCCATCAACATAGTTAGTCTCCAAAGTAATTTTGCAAACAAAAAAAAATGGAACTAAATCCCAGAACAGCCAGCTCAAAACTGCCAGGAACGTATACTAAAAACAATTTTCTGGCATGTGATAAACCCCAAAAGATAGAAAATCATCCCAGACTGCATTATCTCAATCCAACACTCCTAATTTAATTAAAGGTTTTGAAGTCAACCATTCAAAGTTGGAAACACAATTCACACCACAATATGTACTAATAATAACAGTGCTAAATACCTCTCATCTCCGTCATATCATAAAAGTACTCACACATTGTCAATCATCACATTAAAAAATTAAAATTCATTCTACCTAGGGACTCATTTTGTGAAATTAACTACTAACGTACACATTGTTGAACTGTCAGCATTGAGTAAACTGTAGCGAGCCCCAAGCAAGCATGAATATATCTGTTAGAAATTCTGTATAAAGCCTTACAGAACAAACAGTGCAAAGTCCACATGTACTTTATCTGCTGCTTAACTGCAAACAGGAACAGGAAACTTTATTATTATTCAGGGAAGACATAAAGTTTACCATAGAGCAGCTACAAACTTCTAAACACTGCCATCTACTGGCTGATGTACCTGTTGCACAAAATACATGAACACCGTATTCCAGCAAATCCAATATACTATTCCTCATGACATATATGGGTTTTTGTGTTAGAACATTGGTGTGTCCCCATCATTTTACAAAGTGACCTTGTTTATTTATTACATAACCACTTTGCATTTTTTAACCCACCATAATCACATTGAAATGAGAACTGTTCTTTACATCAGGGTTGATGGCATGCCCCAAGGACGCATGTTTTTGATGGCCCCGGCTCACAGGAATTGGGTGTCATTCAACTGCAGTAAAGGACCAGTGGCAAGGACCTGAGGGTGACAGCTGACAGGGAGGTACAAATCATAGAGTTAGGCTTTGATGTCAAAGAATATACAGAATTCTTACTTGTTTCATGGTTTAAAGCCCTAAGGTCCCTTCAGTGCTTGAGGAATATGTTCAAATGAACAGAATACACTCTAATACAGTGGACTATAAAGCACTAGATAGAATATTGTGATATAACACAAAGTCCCAAGGCCATAGTAGGACATTGTGAAGAGATTCCAGTGAACGAATAAGTAAACATTCATGATTTACCTATTATGGTATAGAGTGGCCTTTCTCAAACTTTCTACTCTAGAGAAACCCTTGAAATAATTTTAGGTCTTGGAAAACCCCTGCTAAAACCAATTCATTGGGGGTCAGTGGGAAAGATGCCCTTCTTACATAGCAGTGAGAATGTCCCCTTTACAGATGGCTAAAAAGATCATTGTTGTCATGACACTGATGTTACTAAGTGGTGTTGGTTCTGGATCTATGCAGATTCCATCAAATGGGAGGTCAACCAGCCACAGCTCAAGGAACCCCTAGCAACCTCTGGGGGTACTCTTGGGTTCCACATAACCTTGTTTGAGAATGGCTGATACAGAGAGATGGTGAAGTTATTCCCCAAGAACCATGTTTCAATGTCTGTATGGTGGACTAATTACAACAAGGTGCTTTGTTGTAGCTTTGTGTGCAGTATGTAAAGTATTTGATTTAGATGACCCTTAAAGGACAACATCACTTTTTTAAAAAAAGTCAATATGGTAATGGCCATAACACACATATTAAAGTGGTTCTAAAGCCTCAAGGTTCTTACCTTAAAGCAATCTATCTATGTGTTAATGTTAAAAAGCTCCTCTCTTGCAGGATCCCCTCAGCCCCCCTTAATATTACCTGAGCCCGATCCGATCCAACGGCATGCACCAGAGCAGCAGCTCTTGCCACTGTGTCCCTCCTCATTGGGCAGATTGAAAGCAGTTGGAACAAATGGCCTCTGGATCAGGTCGGGCTCAGGTAAGAATAAGGGGGGGGGGTAATCAACTCCAGTGACGATGGAGGGGGGGCAAGCCAAGTCAATGGACACAGGAGCAGGGCTCGGAAGCGAGCACGGACAAGTGATTCCATGGGAAGCACTGGACAGAGAGAAGGAGCTAAGAGTGCTGGTGGGGGACCTGAGAAGAGGAGGTTCGGGGCTGCTCTGTGCAAATCCGTTGTACAGAGTGGGTAAGCATAAAAATGTTTGTTATTTTCTTTTTCTTTTTTAATTTCCTTTACAATCTCTTTAAATCAGCAATATAAATGCTATACCTTCTTTCCACATAAACTAAGATTTTGCCATGGTTTACCTGAATTAATTCTGTGGCTAAAATTTGGAATAGATGGTAAATTGGACTTTTTAGGCACGGGTACACAGGTTTTCATAAGAACATATTATTTTATTACAAAAATTTAAATTGACAAAAATAATTATGTTGTTTAAATTTTTGTACTAAAATATGTTTTTTATGAAAACGTGTGTACCTGTGCCTAAAAAGTCAAATTTCCCTTTTATTCCAAATGATCTCTTATCTAGGACGAGACACTTTTCATTATGGGCGTATCCACATTTCCACCATGTTGTGATAAGATTTTGTTAATATACTGTGGCTAAAATTAACCAAAATGGTGCATGAGTACACCATCCATCACTGACCATCCAGGCTAACATGGAGAACCAAGTACAATCCCATGCTCTACAAGTCCCAGCATTTACTGGCTAAGGAAACTCAGCCAACCAGTCAAGTAACGGGTGGACAAGATAAACAGAGAGAGAGCCATTTTGAAACGTGAATATTAACAAAATCCTTTTTGTTTTTTAGGTATTGTTTGCGTCATCTGAGTGTGTAACGCCACATGGTGTTGCTGTGGTAGAATGGCGAGTGTGTGAATGGTGCTTAACTGTGAATGGTGCTTAACATCTTCTTCAACATGTCCACTAGTCAGCTAACCGATGTGGGGGCAAACAGTGGGGAAGAGGGCATCAGTCAGTTTCCATAGATGCATTGATTGCTGAAGCTTGTAGAACACAGGATTGGACTTCTTTCTATTTGTTACTCCACATGAGCCTGGATGGTCAGTTGATTATTAATGTAAGCAGCCACCATTTTACTTGATTTTATGAACAGAGTAATGCCCATTTCACATGAAGGTTCAGTTTAGGTCTGCCTGCCAGTTATTCAGGTGGACCTGATCAGAGCTTCCATTCACCCCTATAGACTGGTGGGTGTAAATGGACTTGTCTGTTTACACCTGCCTACCTCCAATACAATCCGGTCTGCTAAAAACAAACAGAAGGGTATCCACCCTCCCCCAAACACTTTCTGACAACGGAGTCCATTTACACATGACTGCCCATAGAGTAGAGCATAAACTGAGCTGACATGGATCTCTCATCTGCCCACTCTGCTCTGATCCGCAGGGGATCAGTGGACAGATACCCTGCTGATTTAATCGGAGTCTGCCCCATGTTAAAGGGGCCTTATGGTGGTATTAAACCCAAAAAAAATATTGTTTTGCAGCTTACTAATTTTGTGGTGGCTGCATTTGTTTTCTGAGACACTTTGCCTTATTTTGACTTGTTTATCTGCCCAGTAAGTCTGTTATTTTTCAACTTCTTTTAACAGAAGCTAAGCATTACAGTCAGTGTTGCCAACCGGCCATATTTTTTATAGGCAGCCCATAAAAACAGGGCACTTTTTCTCCTGCCCATAAATGTCTGTGGCAGGAGAAAAGTGCTGTAAAAACTGGCTGGGACCGGCTTAGCTCGGAACTGTGCATGCGCAGTTCCTGGAAGATGCCCAAGCTGATCCAATCAGATCCTGTATTCACCCGGTGGCAGCGGACAGGGCCCAGGGTGGGTCTGGCAGAAGGTGTGCAGCGCGCCAACTGAAGTCAAGGGATGATGTCATGAAGGTGGTGTATTCTTGTCACATTGGCCCAGGAGCGGAGCGGGTGGAACAGAGAAGCTGAAGGCAGCCCTGTTGTGACTGTTTGAGTCTGTGCTGTTGCACACTGTGAGTACGCCTCTGCAGGCCGCAGTTTTATGATAATTTCAGAGTTGTGTTATAGTTTATGGAGCATTTATTTATGTTTCATACTTGGTAGAATGGGATCTGCTCATTCCATGGCTCTGGTGGTAAGTGATGAAAGCTACTGGCATGGGAGAATCCCTGGTTTTACTGCATAGGAAGTAGTAACCAGACAAGAGTGGCAGTGCCTGATGAGATTTTAAAGAATCACAGATGTCCACAATCTCTAACCACCTCCCAAAACCTGTCTGCAGCCTCTAACCACCTTTTGTACCACAAAGGGTCCCCAGATCCCACCCTGCCCCTATGTGAATGAGTATGGGGTACATTGTAGTTATTCACCAAAAATGTGTAAGAAGTGAACAAAGATAGTAAATGAGTTTTTGACAATTCCTTTATTAAAAAATAAAAAGCAATGTCCCCCGATGTGGATCCATATCACGCGGCCCGCTGCACTGCTCAATCCAAAAAAAAAGAAAAAACCTCTGGCCTCGATGAATGCTTCCCACGGACTGCCTGCTCCTCCGTCTGACATTGTAACCTTGAACTCCTTGCTCTTCCTATAAACCTCCTATTTAAGTCTTACCTATTTGCCTGTGCTCTTTCTGTTTATTGTGCTCTTCTCCAACCTGTCACAATGCCACTGGTGTGAGCCCACAAGAGAGCAGGTGACACAGGATCCCCCAGGGCATGGAATATAAGGGCCAGTCGGTATTCTGCCAGGGACCCCCTCACGGGAGTTTGGGCTTACAGTATCTCACAAAAGTGAGTACACCCCTCACATTTTGTAAATATTTTATTATATCTTTTCATGTGACAACCATGAAGAAATGACACTTTGCTACAATGTAAAGTAGTGAGTGTACAGCTTGTATAACAGTGTAAATTTGCTGTCATCTCAAAATAACTCAACACACAGCCATTAATGTCTAAACCGCTGGCAACAAAAGTGAGTACACCTCTAAGTGAAAATGTCCAAATTGTCAATATTTTGTGTGGCCACCATTATTTTCCGGGACTGCCTTAACCCTCATGGGCAAAGAGTTTACCAGAGCTTTGCAGGTTGCCACTGGAACCCTCTTCCACTCCTCCATGACGACATCATAGAGCTGGTGAATGTTAGAAATCCACCTCCCGTTTGAGGATGCCCTACAGCTGCTCAATAGGGTTTAGGTCTGGAGACATGCTTGGCCAGTCCGTCACCTTTACCCTCAGCTTCTTTAGCAATGCAGTGGACGTCTTGGAGGTGTGTTTGGGGTCGTTAACATGTTGGAATACTGCCCTGCGGCCCAGTCTCTGAAGGGAGGGGATCATGCTCTGCTTCAGTATGTCACAGTACATGTTGGCATTCATGGTTCCCTCAATGAAATGTAGTTCCCCAGTGCCAGCCCCAGACCATGACATTTCCACCACCATACTTGACTGTAGGCAAGAGACACTTGTCTTTGTACTCCTTACCTTGTTGCCACCACACACGCTTGACACCATGGGAACCAAATAAGTTTATCTTGGTCTCATCAGACCACAGGACATGGTTCCAGTAATCCATGTCCTTAGTCTGCTTGTCTTCAGCAAACTGTTTGCGGACTTTCTTATTCATCATCTTTAGAAGAGTCTTCCTTCTGGGACGACAGCCATGCAGACCAATTTGATGCAGTGTGTGGTGTATGGTCTGAGCACTGATAGGCTGACCCACCACTTCTTCAACCTCTGCAGCAATACTGGCATTACTCATATGTCTATTTCCCAAATACAACCTCTCAATATGACGCTGAGCATGTGCACTTAACTTCTTTGGTCGACCATGGTGAGGCCTGTTCTGAGTGGAACTTGTCCTGTTAAACCGTTGGTCTTGGCCACCATGCTGCAGCTCAGTTTCAGGGTCTTGGCAATCTTCTTGTAGCCTAGGCCATCTTTATGTAAAGCAACAATTCTTTTTTTGAGATCCTCAGAGAGATCTTTGTCATGAGATGCCATGTTGAACTTCCAGTGACCAGTATAAGAGAGTGAGAGCGATAACACCAAATTTAACAAACCTGCTCCCCATTCACACCTGAGACCTTGTAACACTAACAAGTCACATGACACCGGGGAGGGAAAATGGCTAACTGGACTCCATGTCCAAGAGGGTTAAGGCAGTGCTGTAAAATAATGGTGGCCACACAAAATATTGACACTTTGGGCCCAATTTGGACATTTTCACTTAGGGGTGTACTCACTTTTGTTGTCAATGGTTTAGACATTATTGGCTGTGTGTTGAGTATTTTGAGGGGACAGCAAATGTACACTGTTATACAAGCTGTACACTCACTACTTTACATTGCAGCAAAGTGTCATTTCTTCAGTGTTGTCACATGAAAAGATATAATAAAATATTTACAAAAATTTGAGGGGTGTACTCACTTTTTTTAGATACTGTAGCTGAATGCTGACCCCAGGTTCACCCTGCTTGCGAGGAGAGTACCCGAAGACACAGTGCAGGCACGGACGGATGGAGTAAAAGGAGAGCCAGATAACGAGCCAAGGTCAGGGCGGGCAGCGGACAGACGTAATCAGGAGAACTAGCCGAGTCGGTACACAAGAGATCAGTCCACATGAAGTCAGGTTAGGAAAGGTTACATGGAAGGGGCTCAGGAACAAGTGTTGCTCTAGCAACCAGAAACTGGTCTGAGTGGAATTTAAATAAGGAGACACATGGGAAGCTAGACAGGAAGTAGCGGGAAGGAAGGTATATTAACCATCAGGTGAAGCCGGCAACACCCATAGCTGCAAGTCAGTGCAGCAAGAGCAGCAAGAGCAGAGCAACAAAAGGCAAAAAACTTATGCAGCCAATAAGAAACAGATCAGCTCCACAGTTGATCTGTGACACACCCAATATCTCGCTCTTGTCTCTTCTTCTGTCATCCATATCTTCACTACTTGTTGCTGACCTTGGCTTGCTGCCCAACTACACTTCTGCTTGATCCCAACCTGCAACCACTTGTTACCAACCTTCTGCTTGTTTACTGACTAAGCTTCTGCTTAATCCCTACCTGCTATATCTGCTATTGGAGCACGGCTTGCTCACCTCCTCATGGGGAGATCCTAAGGACTGTGACCTGGTTCTAACATGCAGCAAAACCCATCTCCACCATCAAGAGCTCTGGTGAATACTGGTTAGTACTTAGACCATGCCCCTCGGGTGAGCCTGCGTCATGCACCATTGTGACCTGCTTGTGTACTTATCCAGGTGGTCAAGGGAAGCCTCTCTACTACTATAGCTACTGGTCACCGAGCTCGACCCCTGGTCGTCACAACATCAGAGTGCAATTAGTGCAACATTTTAGAGCTGGCAAGACCACTTTATCAGACTTGTGATTCTGCATGACTCTAAATTATTGGCAATTGTTATAGCATCCTTGAAACCTCAGGTCCATTCCAGTATGGTGTGCAATGGAAATATATGAAAAACTTGTTTCACTTGGAGGTTTAAAATAAAACTTGCCCTGAATTAATTTATAGGGACCTTGATGAAAGTGCCACAGAACTTATATTAGAAAGTTACATATCACCAGGTTCCTAACAGTACATGATTCTGCATGGACCGTGAACTTTTGCATCACCTCTTTTATTAAGCAAACAAAAAACACTTATTTATAGAATCGGTGGCAATAAACTCTCTATAAACAATGGACACTCAGAAGAAAATACTGTGCTGTAAAAAAATATATATATTTAAGCTATCTAGTTATTATTAACTTTACACAGTATCTTAAAATGTATTTTAAATATGGAGCAGTTAGGCTTTAAAATTTTAAAGGCTAGACTCATGCAATTCCATTTTATATGTTTGTAAACTGTCCATGTTATGGGCTTTTTGCTATTTTAATTTGTTTGAACTAGAAAAAGCTGTTAACACTGCTCCTTTTTTGGCATTTTTTCATTTTCAGCTGTAATTGTACTAATACTGTACAGAAACATTATACGTATAAGGAAAAAAGCAATCTCTATATATAACTGGCTAAAGCTGTCATGTTATATGCGGCAACTACAAGTTTTAATCTTAAATTTGGCAGATACAGTGATCACCTATTTAAATCTGACAAATCCAAAGTACATAGTTACATAGTTAGTAAGGTTGAATAAAGACACCAGTCCATCCTGAGTGAGAGTGGGTGTGTGTCTACAATTGTCCCTATCCCTGTACATTGTGTCTCATTAAGGTGCTCATCTATTATATTATTATTCATTTAAGATACCCATATAGTCCTGACAATTTTACGCAGTGCTCCACACATACATCACACACTCCCATTGGTTCCTACCCTCAAGGAGCCCACAATCCAAGCCCGTGGGGGCGTGCATCGCGGCGATCGGTGGTGCGGTGTGTCAGTCTGACACACCACTACACTAATCTCAGTAAAGAGCCTCCGGCGGAGGCTATTTACCACATGATCAGCTGTGTCCAATCATGGCTGATCATGATGTAAACATGAAGAGCCATTGATTGGCTTTTCCTCACTCGTGTTTGACAGACGCAAGTAGAGGAGAGCCGATCGGCGGCTCTCCTGACAGGGAGGGTCTGTGCTGATTGTTTATCAGCACAGCCCCCCCCCCCGGATGCCCACTTCAGACCACCATGGAAGCCGCCAGGACCACTCGGGAAGCACATAACATGTGGATGGCCAGGTACATCCCCCATGGCCATCCACATGTGTGAATATGTGCCCAATCAATGCCAATCAGTGCCCACAAATGGGCACTGACTGGCAGCATTTTGAAAACAAAAAAAGTGATGCCCAGCAATGCCACCCATCAGTGTCATCAGTGCCACCTATCAGTGCCCATCCGTGCCCACCTATCAGTGCCCATCAGTGGCCATCCATGCCCCCTATCAGTGCCACCTATAAGTACCCATCAGTGCCACCCATAAGTACTCATCAGTGCCGCCTACAAGTGCCCATCAGTGCCACCTGAGTGCCCATCAGTGCCGCATACCAGTGCCACCTATCAGTGCCCATCAGTTCCACCTATCAGTGCCCATCAGTGCTGCCTATCAATGCCCATCAGTGACCATCAGTGCCACCTCATCAGTGCCACCTCATTGGTGCCACCTCATAGGTGCCCATCAGTGCCACCTTATCAGTGCCCGTCAGTGCAGCCATATCAGTGCCCGTCATTGAAGAAGAAAATTTACTTATTTACAAAAAATTTTAACAGAAACAAAGAAAATCTTTTTTTTTCAAAATTTCCGGTCTTTTTTTATTTGTTGCGCAAAAATCAAAATCGCAAAGCTGATCAAATACCACCAAAAGAAAGCTCTATTTGTGGGAACAAAATGATAAAAAATTAGTTTGAGTACAGTGTAACATGACTGTGAAATTGTCATGCAAAGTGAGACAGTGCTGAAAGCTGAAAATTGGCTTGGGCAGGAAGGTGTATAAGTGCCTAGTATTGAAGTGGTTAAAGTGCTTGTAAACCCATTTTTTTTTTTCTTTAAAATAACAATCATGTTATACTTACCTTCTCTGTGTAATGGTTTTGCACAGAGTAGCCCCGATCCTCCCCTTCTCGGGGAGCTGCTTGCTATGGGGTCACTCATGTGGGCTCACTCCAGAGCCGGCTCTCTTGTGTCCATAGGCATAGAGAGTGCGGCTTGGCTCTGAACCCCACTCCCTCCTCACTGGCTTCCAATCAGGAGCCAGGGTTGGACTCCTAATCACTGATCTCTGTGATAAGCAATCACAGTAATTATATGATCAGGAAGCTAACCTCTGTCCCCTGGTATTCACAACCCCTTAAAGGCAAGCAGCAAGGGGTTTAAAAAAAACAGTAGAAGTTCAGCCAGTTCATATGGAACTTAACTCTGAAAACTGTGTCCAAAAGAAGGCAGAGGACTACTCACTTGCATTTTCTGTGGTCTCCCTAAAGTTGACCTTGTCCCCATTACTGACTTACTATACCTTGTTCTGCACTGTCTCTCTGTGTGGAGGAGACAATCTTGGTAGAGGCAGGGCTTTTCTTTGGGTCCCCACTGCCTCATAGAAGACGTCTGTTACGATGAAACATATGTCAGGCAAGGCATAGGAAATAGTGGTGACGTCAGCACGCCCGCGGAGTGCAGAAGGACGGATTGTATGTTTGGAATGCTTGTTTTATCCTCTGGATTTTTTATCAGAATTGTAAAAAATACTTCTTTGCTCATGTTGGATGTTACGCAATGAGTCTTTCCTCTTCTTATTGCCATGCTTCATATCTGTTCTGAGTACTGCTAAGGAGAAGTTTGTATGCGGCTTCCTACTGACATTATTAAAGGGTGGTTAAAAAGCCTAAGGCCCCTTTCACACTTGGGACTGCAAAGTCGCACGACAAGTTGTTCCCCATGATTTCCAATGATAACCATTCATACTGTATATGTGCGACTTCAAGTCGTGCCAATTTCAAAGTAGTTCCTGTACTACTGTGGTCTGAATTTCATGTGATTTGAGGTCCATAGACCTCAAGTTTACACAGGCATTACCTGAAATTGCGTCAAAATCATGGCAAAATCGTGGCAGCAAAATCGTGGTAAAATCACGTAGGGGCCTAAGGCAGTATTTATCTGGAGTGAGGAGTGAAGCTCACTAAGGCAATTACAGACCTATATTGGGTCTATCTTTCTGGTAAGAGGCTATATTTTTTGATCTGAAAGGGGAGCACTGGGTGATTATCACTGGAAGATTTAAGAAGTTATCCCTTTTGGCACATTTGGATTATCACTATATGGACTTTTTCTTTTGGACTGCTCTTTATATATATATATATATATATATATATATATATATATATATATATATATATATATATATATATATATATATATATATATATATATATATATATATATATATATACATTTTTTTTTTTTTTTTTTTCTCTCTGTATTTTTTCTTTGTACTTTATCCTGATGCATGGTTGCACTTTATATCATTTAATATGAATTGAAATATTTATTACTGATGCACTTTATAGGTATATGGTTTGTATTTGGTCATATAATACTGATGCACTTTATCAATAGTGATAACGCGACACTTTTGATAAATATCTGTTGGTATTGGTGTGTGTACAGTACTGTGAGTACAGCTGGTAATTTCCACATTATAGAGATTATTGGTGCTTCACTGATGTTTTTTTCGTTTTATACATTCTCTGATTGGACAAGGTGGAGATTGGAATGTCAGTGCCTGCCTCTGCACCTCACCTCTCAACCTCAGAGCCTATCCCTTACTTTCTCTGATGAGGTGTGGTGATGTCATGCTCTCCACCTTGTTCAATCAGGGAATACTTTGGATTAATTGGGAAAATGCAAAGTATTCTCTGAAGGGTACCCATACCCAGTGTATAACCTGCTGTATTCACAATGCAGCAGGGGACCTGGTGTCAGAATGCCATCCATAATAAGGGCTCACATACATGGAAACAAAGACTTAGCATTCCTACCAGTATTCTGCATGGCCACATTCAACTGCACAGGAATGCACGGGGCCTTTTTTAAGGGAGTTAGCAGCCTTCAGGGATTGTTGATCTATGGCTTTCCAGTGGGTTTATTCCTTTATGGATTCTGCGTTACTGACTCAGCTTGCTGATGGACCTGTCTTCTGCCTGCCTCCTGGTGTGACCGCAGCTTCCTTTATGGATTTGCTAACTCTGCTCTCCTGTGTATGAGTATGGCTTACCCTCCTGACCATGCTTTGTCCCAATGTCCACATCTGGTACATGATCTTGGCTTTAAACTGGCTACACTTCAGGCTTCTACTCTACTCGCTTCTACTCTAATTGTGACCTGCTACTTACCACGAACGCCACTTGCCTCCAGTCACTAGCCCCACTTCCTCTGCTCCAATGCCTCTGCTGATTACCTGGACACCTTGCCCAGCAACTCTCCAGTCCGGATATCCTTGCAAGCAGTTCCAACAGGCGACCTGTGCTTCTTTGAACCTAGCATCTCCTGTTCTCACCTTCAGGGGGTGCCTAGAGCTAAGCCGCAAGGGTAGGCCTCTAACTATTTGGCCTCCAACCAGGTATGTGATAACTGGAAGCTAGTGGAGATCACAGGAGTAGGGGTTTTCAACTTCTAGAGGGATCCCACAGGTATGGTATATGCATAGTTACAATAACAAGCTGGACTAAGCGTCCTTTAACATGATTATGTTGTCTAATTCTTAAATGATTTTGTTCCAAATGCTATTCAGCTTCTTTTTTTTATTGCCTCCTTGAAAGAAATACACAAATGCAGTGTAGGGCATATATGTTTTTTCTATTATTTAGTAACATAAGCTATACCATGAAAAAATCTAAGTGCACTCTACTCTTGTATTGAAGGACCCTTATGGTCATATGTCTTACTGAAAGCAAAAAGGTATTCAGCAATGGCTACCTATTGCTCATTTTGTTTATGTTTTGTAATCTGTGTAATATTTTATACTGTTGGAAATCTAATAAAAACTATTTGAAAAGAAAAATCTAAGTAAGCCACTAGAAAAATACAGCACTCTTACCTGAGGCTAAAATTGTATATTTTACATTCAGTAAAATTAACAATGTGTCAGAATGGACTAACAGTGTGTTTTGCTTGCGTCTATCTAGCAAGGTTACCTTGTGGTGTAAGCAAGGAAGATGAGACTTCTACAGTGCGTAAATGTGCTTTTACTATACAAAGATGCTGTACATATAAAACTATTACAATATTAGGAATACAATACAAGACTGACAGATATCTATAACAAGCAAAATGCCTAGCAAATGAACAGCCTATGGTCTATAACTGTACAAATACTCTTAAGAGTTACCTAACTTCGGTTACTGTATGTTCATGATCTCCATTGGCAACAATTCTCCTTGAGACCAGGCACCTTCTTGTATCATGAGTGGCTTCTGATCTTAAAACATGATGAGCCCCTTCCCAGTCTCTACTGATCCTTTTTATTTGTACAAGTTTGTTGACGAAAGTTACAAACTTGTTTCCATAACAACCGACTAACAGTCATTCTTTCAGTTTGAGAGCCCTTCTTACCTGCTTACTGTAGCTATAGAGACAATAGCCTATTCAAACTGTCAATTGAAAACAACAATGGTATCTACATACCCATTGTATGCAACAGCATTTTTTGAACCTGACAGTAATCTGACCAACTCACTATTATAATATTGTCCCATGTACTGTTATGTCTGATTAATACAAAAAAATCATATTTTAAAAAATGCAACACATTCCGCCCTAGATTTTTTTTCTTTCAGAATCCATACAGAAAATCACTTCATTACTAAGAAAACTCATTCTAAACATTAATTTTCCTTGAATGCAACACCTCCCATATTTCTGTGATTGAGAAGGTGTTTCAGTCTGTAACTAATTGTTCATTAGAAAGTCCATTCTAAAGTTCTTTAGAAACAAGCCCAGGTTTGTAATACATCAAAGGCCTTGCGCTCTCCACAGCTCTTGCGATCTTCCGTCATTCTTTCCATCATGTAACCACTTTTCACTGGTCTTCCTATGGATCAAATCGGAGACTGTGGAGTGGAAAACAAAGCGGATTATCTGTTCCTTCTAATAACACATAAACAGTAGATCCAGGCCCTTCAGCTACAATCTCTCCTCTAAATGGCTTCTTGCCTGGATATCTGACTAATACTTTGCCCCCTGCCTGTAACCACTTCTGACCCTCCCAAAGAACATCAATAGGGAGGAGAGGAAATATACTGATATTTCCCAGAAGATCACTGCTGTTTATTTTGGAAGGTTTGATGTTATGTAGCCTCACTTTCCACTCTTGCTGAGAAGTGTCCACTAACCAGTCAGAGTCCAGCCACTGTCTTGAAGCTCATCTGCCAATGTAAATATAACTTCAAACCTTCCTGCTAGATTCCCTCTCATTCCTAGATAGGCTTCAGCTTCAGATACGTCACTCTTGGTTTCTATGTCATGGGAAGCAGTAACACGGTATCTGTTAAGCCCTGTTCTTTCAGGAACCTTACATAAATACTGAAGTCTGCACTCCAGCTGTGGAATCTGTGCCCCAGCTCCTACCATCCTCTCATATGGTGTGCTTTTGGATATTGGCCTAAAATTTAACAACATGACTGCCTGTGTGAGGACCCGATCCCACCCCCTTAGTGTATGTGTGGGTGTAAGTTTGCGTATCTGGTCCTTCAATAGCCCATTGTATCTTAAAATCAAACCAGCTGCCTGTGGATGGTATGAGATGTGGCACAACCAGTACACTCCAGAATCTTTGGCCTACTGCTGTACTGTTGATCCGGTGAAGTGTGAGCCATTATCACTTTGGACTTGTTTGGGACAACCATAAGCAACGACAAGTTTCTGGAGCAGTTGAAGCATTGCGGCTTGATCTGCACGTTTGCAAGGATGAACAAGCATAAATCCTGAATAGGTGTCCACTGCAGTGCAACAACAGTCCATTGTTTCCCTGGGGCAGGGGACCGATGAAGTCAATCTGCCAGATCTCTGCAGGCCTCTCACCCCTCTTAATCGACCCGGTGGAGTACTTTTGCAATGGCCATTGTCGCACTTCTCCGCACACTGTACAGTTCCCTATTACAGTCTTTATCATGTCCATGGATATAGACAATCCTCTCTGCTGTGCCCATTCATATGCGTATTTGCTTTCTGCCCCAAATGTTCAGATTGCTTGTGGGCCCAGTTGGCCAAGTTCATCAAGATGGGATCAATTGGCACAACTGCCTTATAACAGTACAAATACACTTAAGAGTTACTTAACCACTTCCTGCCCAGCCTATAGCAGATTGACGGCCGGGCGGTGGCTCCGATATCCTGACTGGGCGTCATATGATGTCCAGCAGGATAACATGCCGCCACGCGCCCGCGGGGGGCGCATCGTGGCGATCGGTGGAGCGGTGTGTCAGTCTGACACGCCGCTCCACCGATCCTGGTAAAGAGCCTCCGGCGGAGGCTCTTTACCACATGATCAGCCGTGTCCAATCATGGCTGATCACGATGTCAATAGGAAGAGCCGTTGATCGGCTTTTCCTCACTCGCGTCTGACAGACGCGAGTAGAGGAGAGCCGATCTGCGGCTCTCCTGGCAGGGGGTCTGCGGTGATTGTTTATCAGTGCAGCCCCCCCTCTGATGACCATATTGGACCACCAAGGATTGCCACTAGGACCACCAGGGAAGGGGGCAACATGTGGATGGCAAGGTATGTACCCCATAGCCATCCACATGTGCCCAGTCAGTGCCCAATCTGTGCCAATCAGTGCCCACAAATGGGCACTGATTGGCACCATTATATTGCAATGATGCCCAGCAATGCCACCCTTAGGGGCATCAGTGTCAACAATAAGCGTCATCAGTGCCACCCATCAGTGTTCATCGGTGCCACCTGTCAGTGCTCATCTGTGCCCATCAGTGTCCACCTATCAGTGCCCATCAGTGCCCATCTGTGCCACCTATCAGTGCCACCCATAAGTACCCATCAGTGCCACCCATAAGTACCCATCAATGCCACCTACGAGTGCCCATCAGTGCCGCCTATGAGTGCCCATTGGTGCCACCTATGAGTGCCCATTAGTGCCACATATCAGTGCCACCTATCAGTGCCCATCATCAGTCCCTGTCAGTGCCACCTCATCAGTGCCACCTTATTGGTGCCACCTCATCGGTGCCCATCAGTGCCGTCGTATCAGTGCCCCTCAGTGCAGCCATATCAGTGCCCATTATTGAAGAAGAAAGCTTACTTATTTACAAAAATGTTTAACAGAAACAAAGAACAACTTGTTTTTTTTCAAAATTTTCAGTCTTTTTTGTCTTTTTTTTGTTGCGCAAAAAATAAAAATCACAGAGGTGATCAGATACCCCCAAAAGAAAACTCTATTTGTGGGAACAAAGGAACAAAATGTAAAAAAAATAGTTTGAGTACAGTGTTGTATGACCGCTCAATTGTCATTCAAATTACGACAGCGCTGAAAGCTGAAAAATGGCCTGGGCAGGAAGGTGTCTAAGTGCCTGGTATTGAGGTGGTTAACTTTGGTTACTGTATGTTCGTGATCTCCATTGGCAACGATTCTCCTTGAGACCAGGCACTTGTATCATGAGTGGCTTCTGATCTTAAAACATGATGAGCTCCTTCCCAGTCCCTACTGATCCTTTTTTTTCTGTACAAGTTTGTTGACAAAAGTTAATGGTTACAAACTTGTTTCCATAACAACCGACTAACAGTCATTCTTTCAGTTTGAGAGCCCCTCTTACCTGCTTACTGTTGCTATAGAAACAATAGCCTATTCAAACTGTCAATTGAATTCTAACAATGGTATCTACGTACCCATTGTATGCAACAGTATTTGAACCTGACCATAATCTGACTAACTCACTATTGTAATATTGTCCCATGTAATGTTATATCTGATTAATATAAAAAAATCATATTTTAACAAACGCAACACAGAGTGACAAACTAAACATTATTGATATAAAAAAAAAAGCTATACAGAATATTCAACACATAAGAATAATGAAATAATTCAAATAATAATAATTCAAATAATTCAACACTAAAGAATAATGAAATAGTGTTTTTTTTTTTAATTTTGGTTCTTGAAATTGATTGTTCAGTCCCATGATTATAATAAGAAATTATTTAAAGCTGAACTGCAGGCACAAAAACCTTCAGGGAATTACTGTATATTCTTCAGTATCCACAAAGGATATAAATTCATGTTGTGTGCACCATATTCCTTTGCAATCCCAGTTATATTGCTGGGGATCTTGAGGGGGAACCCCACCCCACCCCACTCAAAAAAAAAAAACAATCCTACTCCGACGCTGGCTCCTGTGGTTATGTCGGCAACGGTGTCTTCCAGTTCTTAGATAGCTACAGTATGCGGCGTGGCCACCCGGTGATGTCACCCGGCGACCCCGTCCCTTGTGACATCACCACCCAGGGCATGATGGGTCGGTGACGTCACAAGGGGCAGGTTCTCCAGGTGATGTCACCAGATAGCCATGCCCCATAGCTTTATAAGAACTGGCAGACACCGTGGCTGACATAACCACAGGATCCATCATTAGAGCAGGATCGTTTTTTTTGTACGGGTTTGCAGCGCCTGAGGAAGAAGAAGAAGAAAAAGAAGAAGAAGACATTGGCGGAGGGAGAAGACAGTGGAGGGAGAAGATTGGAGGAAGAAGACAGCGGAGGGAGATAACCGGAGAAAGAAGACAGCGGAGGAAGAAGACCGGAGGAAGAAGACAGCAGAGGGAGAAGGAGTCAGTGACGTCTTCGCATAGTGTTCGGCAAACACAACGATAGCTGTATGAGCGGTGAAGCTGTCTGACCATTATAACAAAAGAGATTCAGCTACTGCAAATATGTGAGTGGATTATTTGCCCAGTCTTGTAGCATTTAAAAACACTGCGCAATGATGGTTTTTCTTTTATCTTTATGTGAATCATCATCTTGCAAATGTAATTCATCGTGCGACTGTGATCTGTGAGAACTGAAATACAAGCAAGTTCATCAAAGGCAATTGATTGAACATTCAGACCTCAGCTGGATTAACACAAACAGACACTATTTATTGCTGTTTTTTTTTTTTTTTTTCATCTACATATATCTAGGGATGTGTGTTCCCTTATGCCGCGTACACACGGTCGGACTTTTCGTCTACAAAAGTCCAACGGACGCTGAC